>NC_073394.1:26274726-26575084 GCF_028641065.1 Leucoraja erinaceus | reverse complement strand
ATTTATACACTAATCAAATATTTACAAAGCCATAAAAAAATTAAAAAAATAAACAGAAAAGAAAAGTGTTAAAGAGGGAACTGCAGATGCTGGAGAATCGAAGGTTACACAGAAAAGCTGGAGAAACTCAGCGGGTGCAGCAGCATCTATGGAGCGAAGGAAATAGGCAACGTTTCGGGCCGAAACCCTTCTTCAGACTGATCAGGGGTGGGGGTGGGTGGGGACAAGAAAGGGAAAAGGAGGAGTAGCCGGAAGGCTGGAGGGTGGGAGGAGACAGCAGGGGAGCTGAGGAAGGGGAGGAGACAGCAAGGACTAACAGAATTGGGAGAAGTCGATGTTCATGCCCCCGGGATGCAGACTCCCCAAACGGAATATGAGGTGCTGTTCCTCCAATTTCCGGTGCTGCTCGCTGTGGCCATGGAGGAGACCCAGGACAGAGAGGTCGGAGATGGAGTGGGAGGGGGAGTTGAAGTGCTGAGCCACCGGGAGGTCAGCTTGGTTATTGCGGACCGAGCGGAGGTGTTCGGCGAAACGATCGCCCAACCTCCGCTTGGTCTCACCGATATAGATCTGCTGACATCTAGAGCAGCGGACGCAATAGATGAGGTTGGAAGAGATGCAGGTAAACCTCTGTCGCACCTGGAACGATTGCTTGGGTCCCTGAAAGGAGTTGAGGGGGGAGGTAAAGGGACAAGTGTTGCATCGGCTGCGGCCGCAAGGGAAAGTGCCCGGGGAGGGGGTGGACCGAGAGGGAAGGGAAGAATTGACAAGGGAGTTATGGAGGGAGCGGTCTTTGCGGAAGGCAGATATGGGGGGAGATGGGAAGATGTGGCCAGTAGTGGGGTCACGTTGGAGGTGGCGAAACTGACGGAGGATTATTTTTTGTATGTGATGGCTGGTGGGGTGAAAGGTGAGGACTAGGGGGACTCGGCCCTTGTTGCGAGTGCGGGGATGGGGAGAGAGAGCAGTGTTGCGGGGTATGGAAGAGACCCTGGTGCGAGCCTCATTTATGGTGGAGGAGGGGAACCCCCGTTCCCTGAATAGTGAGGACATTTCAGATGTCCTGGTGTGGAACGCCTCATCCGTGGAGCAGATACGGCGTAGATGGAGGAATTGGGAGTAGGGGATGGAGTCCTTACAGGAAGCAGGGTGGGAAGAAGTGTAGTCCAGATAGCCATGGGAGTCAGTGGGTTTATAGTGTATGTCGGTTAGAAGTCTATCACCTGCAATGGAGATAGTGAGGTCAAGGAATGGTAGGGAAGTGTCGGAGATGGTCCAGGTGTATTTCAGTGCCGGGTGGAAATTAGTGGTGAAGTGGATGAAGTCAGTCAGTTGTGTGCGGGTGCAGGAGGTGGCACCAAAGCAGTCGTCGATGTAGCGGAGGTAGAGGTTGGGGATGGGGCCCTGGTATGTATTGAACAAGGATTGTTCGACGTAACCTACAAATAGGCAGGCATAGCTGGGGCCCATGCGTGTGCCCATAGCTACGCCTTGTATTTGGAGGAAGTGGGAGGAGTCGAACTCGAAGTTATTGAGGGTAAGGACCAGCTCCGCTAGGCGGAGGAGAGTGTCAGTGGCTGGGTATGGGTTGCTTCTCTGGTCGAGGAAGAACCGGAGGGCTGTGAGACCATCGTGGTGGGGGATGGAGGTGTATAGTGATTGGACGTCCATGGTGAAGATGAGGGGGTGAGGGCCTAGAGAATTGAATGCGCGGAGACGACGGAGAGTGTCTGAGGTGTCTTGGACATAGGTAGGGAGGGATTTAACCAAGGGTGATAGGATGGAGTCAAGGTATTTGGAAATGAGTTCGGTGGGGCACGAACAGGCGGAGACAATGGGTCTTCCGGGACAATCTGGTTTGTGGATTTTAGGGAGAAGGTAAAATCGGGCTGTGCGGGGCTGGGGAACGATGAGGTTGGAGGCTCGGTCGGGTAGGGCATTGGAGTGGATGAAGTTGGTGATGGTGCTGGAGATGGTGGCCTGGTGCTCGTCAGTGGGGTCATGGTCCAGGGGTAAGTAGGAGGAGGTGTCCGATAGTTGGCGCGTGGCCTCAGCTTTGTAGAGATCGGTGCGCCAGACTACCACGGCACCTCCCTTGTCAGCGGGTTTGATAACCAAATCTGGGTTGTTGCGGAGTGAGTCGATGGCAGAGCGTTCCTGTGGTGAGAGATTGGAGTGAGACAGGGGAGTGGAGAAGTTGAGGCGGTTGATGTCGCGACGGCAGTTATTGATAAAAAGTTCTAAAGCCGGAAATTGGCCACGAGGGGGGTTCCACGAGGAGGGGGTGCGTTGGAGACGGGAAAAGGGGTCATCAGTGGGGGGCGAGGACTCCTTCCCATGGAAGAAAGCTGTGAGGCGGAGGCGACGGTAGAAACGCTCCAAGTCGTGGTGGGCGCGGAATTCATTGAGGTGGGGACGGAGGGGGACAAAGGTAAGACCTCTGTTGAGGACGGACCGTTCGGTGTTGGAGAGGGGGAGGTCGGGGGGGATGGTGAACACTCGACAGGGATGGGGGTTGGGTCCGGAGGAAGGCAGGTGGGGATGAGGCGATGTGTGGTGGGGGGGGTGGTGGGTGGTCAGGGGGTGGGGGGGTGAGAGGGCTGTGGTGTGGATGGGGAAGAGCAGGGGCCACACAGTTAGAGGGGGTGGGGGGAGGAGACTCAGTCGAACTGCCACTGAGGTGAGCAAGGCTGGGTCGACTAGCACTAGGACCCAGTGGAGTCAAACCCAGGAGAGAGGGAGTGAGCAGCGTGAGGGCTTCAGGCCCAGTGGAGAGTCCAGGCTCCAGGTAAGGCGACGGCTGTGGGTTGTTGGAGGGAGGTGGAGTGGCGGGGATCAGCGGACCCGATGGTGGTAGTCCAGAGGCGTGGGCCAACGGACCCGATGGTAAGAGTCCGGTGGCGCGGGTCAGCGGACCCGATGTTCGGCGTCGATGGTCGGTTGAGTCGGGGTCCGCGGGCGATGTGTGGGAGGTCCCGGTGGGTGGATGGTCGGCGCGGCGGCAAGGCTCGGCCAGCCCAGGAAGGCGACGAGATGAGCGGGGTGCGGTGCAGCGGCCATGCTGGGAAGGCCCCGGTCCCGCGGCGATGCCCGGTGGGTCGGGGTCGGGTCCGGCGGCGCTGCCCGGTAGGTCGGGTCCGGCGGCGTTGTTGGGGAGGCCCGGTGAGACGGCGGGCCTCCCCAACAACGCCGCCGGACCCGACCCCGACCCACCGGGCATCGCCGCGGGACCGGGGCCTTCCCAGCATGGCCGCTGCACCGCACCCCGCTCATCTCGTCGCCTCCCCGGGTTGGCCGAGCCTTGCCGCCCCGCCGACCATCCACCCACCGGGACCTCCCACACATCGCCCGCGGACCCCGACTCAACCGACCATCGACGCCGAACATCGGGTCCGCTGACCCGCGCCACCGGACTCTTACCATCGGGTCCGTTGGCCCACGCCTCTGGACTACCACCATAGGGCCCGCTGATCCCCGCCACTCCACCTCCCACCAACAACCCACAGCCGTCGCCTTACCTGGAGCCTGGACTCTCCACTAGGCCTGAAGCCCTCACGCTGCTCACTCCCTCTCTCCTGGGTTTGACTCCACTGGGTCCTAGTGCTAGTCGACCCAGCCTTGCTCACCTCAGTGGCAGTTCGACTGAGTCTCCTCCCCCCACCCCCTCTAACTGTGTGGCCCCTGCTCTTCCCCACCCACACAGCCCTCTCACCCCCCCACCCCCCTGACCACCCACCACCCCCCCACCACACATCGCCTCATCCCCACCTGCCTTCCTCCGGACCCAACCCCCATCCCTGTCGAGTGTTCACCATCCCCCCCGACCTCCCCCTCTCCAACACCGAACGGTCCGTCCTCAACAGAGGTCTTACCTTTGTCCCCCTCCGTCCCCACCTCAATGAATTCCGCGCACACCACGACTTGGAGCGCTTCTACCGTCGCCTCCGCCTCACAGCTTTCTTCCATGGGAAGGAGTCCTCGCCCCCCACTGATGACCCCTTTTCCCGTCTCCAACGCACCCCCTCCTCGTGGAACCCCCCTCGTGGCCAATTTCCAGCTTTAGAACTTTTTATCAATAACTGCCGTCGCGACATCAACCGCCTCAACTTCTCCACTCCCCTGTCTCACTCCAATCTCTCACCACAGGAACGCTCTGCCATCGACTCACTCCGCAACAACCCAGATTTGGTTATCAAACCCGCTGACAAGGGAGGTGCCGTGGTAGTCTGGCGCACCGATCTCTACAAAGCTGAGGCCACGCGCCAACTATCGGACACCTCCTCCTACTTACCCCTGGACCATGACCCCACTGACGAGCACCAGGCCACCATCTCCAGCACCATCACCAACTTCATCCACTCCAATGCCCTACCCGACCGAGCCGCCAACCTCATCGTTCCCCAGCCCCGCACAGCCCGATTTTACCTTCTCCCTAAAATCCACAAACCAGATTGTCCCGGAAGACCCATTGTCTCCGCCTGTTCGTGCCCCACCGAACTCATTTCCAAATACCTTGACTCCATCCTATCACCCTTGGTTAAATCCCTCCCTACCTATGTCCAAGACACCTCAGACACTCTCCGTCGTCTCCGCGCATTCAATTCTCTAGGCCCTCACCCCCTCATCTTCACCATGGACGTCCAATCACTATACACCTCCATCCCCCACCACGATGGTCTCACAGCCCTCCGGTTCTTCCTCGACCAGAGAAGCAACCCATACCCAGCCACTGACACTCTCCTCCGCCTAGCGGAGCTGGTCCTTACCCTCAATAACTTCGAGTTCGACTCCTCCCACTTCCTCCAAATACAAGGCGTAGCTATGGGCACACGCATGGGCCCCAGCTATGCCTGCCTATTTGTAGGTTACGTCGAACAATCCTTGTTCAATACATACCAGGGCCCCATCCCCAACCTCTACCTCCGCTACATCGACGACTGCTTTGGTGCCACCTCCTGCACCCGCACACAACTGACTGACTTCATCCACTTCACCACTAATTTCCACCCGGCACTGAAATACACCTGGACCATCTCCGACACTTCCCTACCATTCCTTGACCTCACTATCTCCATTGCAGGTGATAGACTTCTAACCGACATACACTATAAACCCACTGACTCCCATGGCTATCTGGACTACACTTCTTCCCACCCTGCTTCCTGTAAGGACTCCATCCCCTACTCCCAATTCCTCCGTCTACGCCGTATCTGCTCCACGGATGAGGCGTTCCACACCAGGACATCTGAAATGTCCTCACTATTCAGGGAACGGGGGTTCCCCTCCTCCACCATAAATGAGGCTCGCACCAGGGTCTCTTCCATACCCCGCAACACTGCTCTCTCTCCCCATCCCCGCACTCGCAACAAGGGCCGAGTCCCCCTAGTCCTCACCTTTCACCCCACCAGCCATCACATACAAAAAATAATCCTCCGTCAGTTTCGCCACCTCCAACGTGACCCCACTACTGGCCACATCTTCCCATCTCCCCCCATATCTGCCTTCCGCAAAGACCGCTCCCTCCATAACTCCCTTGTCAATTCTTCCCTTCCCTCTCGGTCCACCCCCTCCCCGGGCACTTTCCCTTGCGGCCGCAGCCGATGCAACACTTGTCCCTTTACCTCCCCCCTCAACTCCTTTCAGGGACCCAAGCAATCGTTCCAGGTGCGACAGAGGTTTACCTGCATCTCTTCCAACCTCATCTATTGCGTCCGCTGCTCTAGATGTCAGCAGATCTATATCGGTGAGACCAAGCGGAGGTTGGGCGATCGTTTCGCCGAACACCTCCGCTCGGTCCGCAATAACCAAGCTGACCTCCCGGTGGCTCAGCACTTCAACTCCCCCTCCCACTCCATCTCCGACCTCTCTGTCCTGGGTCTCCTCCATGGCCACAGCGAGCAGCACCGGAAATTGGAGGAACAGCACCTCATATTCCGTTTGGGGAGTCTGCATCCCGGGGGCATGAACATCGACTTCTCCCAATTCTGTTAGTCCTTGCTGTCTCCTCCCCTTCCTCAGCTCCCCTGCTGTCTCCTCCCACCCTCCAGCCTTCCGGCTACTCCTCCTTTTCCCTTTCTTGTCCCCACCCACCCCGACCCCTGATCAGTCTGAAGAAGGGTTTCGGCCCGAAACGTTGCCTATTTCCTTCGCTCCATAGATGCTGCTGCACCCGCTGAGTTTCTCCAGCTTTTCTGTGTAACCAACAGAAAAGAAAGCTTGATACCATTTTGCTTCCAATTTCTGGAGTCAGTTTTGAGCACATGATATGACTTGTACAATGTAACTAATTGGCTATTCAAGATAGACACAAAAAGCTGGAGTAACTAAGCGGGACATGCAGCATCTCTGGAGAGAAGGAATGGGTAACGTTTCGGGTCAAGACCTTTCTTTAGGCTAGTCAATGGCTACCCATCCACGTCAGATGCAGAAGGGAGCCTGAAGGGATTTGTATATGAAGCACCATTATTTGTTATGCTCAGTTTGTGAATGAATTTCCACCACAAAATCCCAGTGTAGCACTGTAAAGACATGCCTTTTAGAATTAGAATTTCTGGAATCAAGAAAGTGGTGGTTGGAAATTGAGGGATTGGCTGTTTGCTTTAGGTTAGTTTCGTGATACAGTGCGGAACCAGGCTTGTTAGCCCACCGAGTCCGCGCCGACCAGCAATCCCCATGCACAAGCACTATCCTACATAGTAGGGTCGATTCACAATTTTTCCCAAAGCCAATTAAACTACAAACCTGTACGTCTTTGGAATGTGGGACGAAACCGGAGCACCCGGAGAAAGCCTACATAGTCACAGAGAGAACGTATAAACTTCGTACAGAATGCACCCATAGTCAGGATCGAACCTGGGTCTCTGGCACTGTAAGACTGCAACTCTACCGCTGCGACCCTGTGCCGCCCTAGATCCTAGTGTCGCACTTTATAAACATGCAATCTGCAGGAGAAATTCTGGGATCAAGAAAGTAACATATAGGTGAGGATGGAAGTTGAGGGTCTGGATGATAATGGATATTTTGTCACCGTCTTTAGAAGGTAAGAAGTAACGTTGTCATTATATTTAACTGATCAGCATGGAATTGGTGGGCCGAAGGGCCTGTTTCCGCGCTGTATCTCTAATGTAAAGTACAGATATGTAAAATAAGGGAGACAGTATTAAATGGTTTAACATCTCTGGTAGTACATAGAACAAGGAAACAGGCCCTTTGGCTCAACTAGTCCAGGTCGACTAAGATACCCATCTGTGCTAATTCTATTTACTCACCTTTGGCCTGTATTCCTCTAAACATTTCCTATCCATGTACCGGTCCAAATGACATTTGTAAATCCTGCCTCAACAAGTTTTTCTGGCAGCTCATTCCATCTACCCACCACCATCTGTGTGCAAACATTGCCCCTCAGGATCCTATTAAATAATTTCCCTCTCGCCTTAAGCCTATGCCCTCTAGTTTTAATTCCCAAACCCTGGAAAAAAGACGGCATGCATTCACACTATCTATGCCCCTCGTGATTTTATACACAAGATCATCTCTTACATTCCTGTACTCCAAGAAAAAAACCCTAGCCTACTCTAACTCTTCCTATATCTCAGGCCCTTGAGTCCTGGCAAACTCCTCGTAAATCATTTCTGCACTCTTTCCAGCTTAATGGTATAAATACCTTGCACCTCATGAATTCCTCTTCTTGCATATGGGGTGCACAGCCTAAAGTTGTCGGACCACTTGTTCTATTTGATCTTATTTGATTGTGCACGCCGGGTTGATTGCATTCGTTGAAACAGGGCGGACCACGTGAAGGTTGCAATCTTACACCCAACCTCATGAATTGATTGCTCAACTACAGAGAGTGGCGAAGAAAGTCATAAGAGTACAAGTGTTCTGCTCTGGACCAGAAGGGTACAAGTTATGTGGTGTTATTTAAAAATGGAGAAAAGAAACCAAGAAAATCCAGACCTCATCACGGACAGTTAAATTATGAGAAATCAAAATCAAGGGCAGTTTCAAAAATTAAATAGAAAATTTAGTTTGGTTTACATTTCACAGCTTGGACCAGACCCTTCAGCCCACTAAAATAGACAAGCCTTAACCACTTCTGGTGAGATTTTTGTTTTCATTTAAGTGGATATGGGCATAGCCAATAAGCCCCAGCATTTATTACTCTTGAACCATTGCTGTCGTCAAGTCAGGATTTAGAACAGAAATATAGAAAAGAAAACACTGCAGATGGTAAATAATCATTAAAACCAAATACTCTGCTTGAATTCAAAGGGTCAGGCAGAGCCCATACAGAAACCAGCTCTAACCTTCCAGGCCAATGACATGCGTTGTGCTGAAGTATTTACTTTGTTTCTCTCCTCACACGAGACATTAAATAAGAAGTTGCGTAGTGCTATTTTACATTTTCGGATCAATGTACTCGGGTTTCATGAGTAGTTTAGCTTTCTAAACCTCAGAGTAACTCAAAATCGCACTTTATGAGAACAAGATGAATCCCTGACAAAGAAATACTCTAGACAATTAGTTCAAGGCTTCGGGTCAATTTTTTAGTGGCAATGATTACTATTCTTTATGACATAATCTTCTCTTGTTCTGATAGCACACAATGAATGGTAAGGGTCTGGGGAGTGTTGTATAGCAGAGAGTACTAACTATTCTAGGAGTACAAGTACTGTACACAGTTCCTTGAACAGGTAGATAGGGTGGTCCAAAAGGCTTTTGGCACATTAGCCTTCGTCAGTCAAAGTATTGAGTACAAAAGTTGGGAGGTCATATTGTAGTTACATAAGACGTTGGTGAGGCCACATTTAGAGTATTGTGTTCAGTTCTGGGCACCATGTTATAGGAAAGATGTTATCAAGTTGGAAAGCGTACATAGAAGATTTACGAGGATGTTGCCAGAACTCATGGGTCTGAGCTATAGGGTGAGGTTGAGCAGGCTAAACTCTATTCCTTGGAGCACTGGAGGATGAGAGGTGATCTTATAGAGTTGTATAAAATCATGAGAGAAATAGATCGGGTAATGCACAGAATCTCGTGCCAAGAGTGGGGGAATCAAGAACCAGAGGACATAGGTTTAAGATGAAGGGGGAAAGAATTAATAGGAATCTGAGGGGTAACGTTTTCAAGAAGAGGTTAATGAGTGTATGGAATGAGCTGCCGGATGAGGTAGTCGAGGCAGGGACCATTGCAACATTTAAGAAACAATTAGACAGGTACATGGATAGAACAGGTTTAGAGGATTATGGGCCAAATGCAGGCAAGTGGGTCCAGTGTAGATGGGACAGTGTGGAGAAGTTAGGCCAAAGGGCAGTGTCCATAATGTATCAAGCCTGTTGATTTAAATTATTTGTTGTACCCATTAAACCAAGAGACCTTGGATTGGATTTTTCAGTCATCTGCTCACCTCTTTGGCATCCATCTCCAATGTCAAACCAGTTCATATGGATTACCAGCATCCAGTGGCCATGATGTTGTTATGTTGGTTGACAGGACAATCACATTGAATCAATCCACTGACAAATAAATAAGGAAGGAAGAGTCACGATGACAGCTAGAATATTGAGCAAAATGTGAAAAAAGTGTTGGAGGAACTCAACGGGTCAGGCAACATCCATGGAGGGAATGGATAGAAAATATATTGGGTTGAGATCCTTCTTCAGATTGCTGCCTATGGAAACACAAGAAGCTACAGATGCTGGAATCATGAGCAAAAGACAAAGTGCCGGAAGAACTCAGAGGGTCAGGCAACATCGGTGGAGGGTATGGACAGACGACAATTCTGGACTCGATCCAAATCATTGCCTGGCAATTCCCTCCACTGATGCTGCCTGAGCCATTGAGATCCTTCGGCACTTTGGTTTCTTTTGCTTGTATTTTAAACATCTCACAGAACTGGAAAAGAAAATTGAAGGATATATAATTAAGGAAGAGGCTGAAATATCATAAATACATTTTAAAAATTACTCTAATTACAATGCAAATGCATAAAAATATATATTTTTGGTGCTAGAATGTTTGCTGAACAGTAATTCTAGGAATTAAACAAATAAAAAAAAATCTGTTGCAGCACTTGCAACAAGTGTAGGTTTTGCTGTATTTTGCAATGTGACTAGTTAATAAGTAGGTAAAATGTCCTTAAATTTAATGATTTCCTGTGATGTAGAATATGGAATCAAGGGCAATCTGGATGTTTTGCTGAATCAGCATTGCTTCAGGATTTCCACACTACACGATATTGATGTGAATGTACTGAAGATATTGTCAGTTTCACACGCTTATAAAGACAAATACACTTTTGCGAGGTTACATCTACTTTAGAGAAATGGCAGACAAAGTTTAAACCTAGCAAGTGTGAGCTGTCGCATTTTGGGAGAGCGAATATAAGGGGTAGGTATACGATTGTTTGCAAGACTCTTAACAGCATCAATGGGCAGAGGGGTCTTGTGGTCAAGATCCATAGGTTTAGTTCAGTTTATTGTCATGTGTACATAGGTACAGTGAAAGGCTTTTTGTTGCATGCTATCCAGTCAAAGGAAAGACAATGCATGATTACAATCAAGACATCCACAGTGTACAGATTCAGGATAAAGGGAATAAAGTTAAGTGCAAGATAAAGTCTAATGAGGTAGATGTTAACTCAGTTGGTGAAAGGATGGTACAATTGTCTGATAACAGCTGGGAAGAAACTGTTCCGAATCTGGAGGTATGCGGTTCCATGCTTCTGTACCTCTTGCCTGATGGGAGAGGGGAGAAGAGGGGTGAGACTCAACATTGATTATGCTGGTGACCTTGCCAAGGCAGCATGGCTTAGATGGAGTCAATGGAAGGGAGGTTGGTTAACGTTACCTAGCCACATTCTCCAGAGATGCTGCCTGACCCGTCAAGTTACTCCAGTACTTTGTGGCCTTCTTCTCTCCAAAGAATGGCTTGCTGCCACGCACAATCAAAAGAGAGGGAACAATCTCAGCTTCAGGTAAAGAGTGATTTTGATGAAAAAAATAATCGCACCGTGCAAAATGGTGGAGAAAGAGATGGAGAATGATGAGATGGGTGATGTCCAGATTGGTATCTGCTCCTGTATATTTACAACTGATTCAACAGATGCATTCAGTAAACACAATGACTCACTTTGTGTCCCCACTTGATGACTCAATTGTCCCTCATTGTGCGACTGACAAACAACTTGTTGCAAGATCAGCCGAACAAAGCTGGCATCTTTCAGGCAAGATGCTTGAAGATCCCCAGAGGCCAAGCATCATTTATCCCTCAGCCACCAGCAGTAACTGGCAGCTTTGGCGGAAACGAGGAACTGCAGATGCTGGTTTACACCTTACACCTCCCCACCTACCCCACACACAAAATGTATTTGTGATTAGTCTGTTTGAAATACATTACATGATCAGACACAGCAAAAGAAAGATAGATATGTTTAGAGGTACAGTGGAATCAGGGCCTTCGACCTATCAAGTCTGTGCCTCCAAGCAAACTAGTTCTATCCTACAGACTAGGGACAATTTACGGAAGCAAATTAACCTTCAAATTTGCATGTCTTTGGGATATGGGAGGAAACCGAACACCTGGAGGAAACCCACACGATCACAGGGAGAATGTGCAAACTCCTTACAGACAGTACCTGTAGTTAGGATCGAACACAGGTCTCAGACGCTTTAAGTCATCAGATACCTTCCTCCATGAGTACATGAAGGGCTGTAAAAACTAAAGCATATTCCCAGAAACTGTAGGAATAGAACCAAGGAGAGAGTTTGTCCTCTTCTTGTTTGAAATTGTGAAACATAATTGGCAGTATGGAGAGTCTCTGGGCACAGAAGTGATAAGAAAATGTTTACTCAGCTAACCAGCTACGATCCATATGACTAAATGAATAACTATTCCATTTTGAAACTACTCTTGACAAGATCCAGAGCATAATTTCAAAAATGCGAAGGCAATTACATTGAATTAATCCTTTTTTTTTTAAAACACCGTCTGTTTGAAACATTCTTTGTTGTAGCAATAAATCTAAGTTCAAGTGAGGAAATTGTTCAATATTAGATTATTTTTTGTAGAATGCACCATTCAAAAGAATCTGATTGAGATTTATATATGCAGAAACTGAGCAAACGTAAAAGTACGGAGTGCAATAAATCATCCCAATTATTTTTGTACGGTTGTTCTACATAAAATCCACAACAGAATATCAGAATCATGGAGCATGGAAGGAATCCATTTGGTCTATTGTACCTTTCTGAAAGAACTAGTCAATTAGTCCCAGGCCCCTTCCTTTTTCTCAAAGTCCTGCATAATTCTGTCCTTTTCAAGCATACAGTATATCCAATTGAGATTGTCAAGCATTTGGAAAATGCCCCATGAAATCATATGCTGGGTGCATCAAGACAATGGCCCCAGTTAGAACATAGACAATAGAACAGTACAGCACAGGAACAGGACCTTTGACCCCACAATGTCTGTGCCGAACAAGATGCCAAGATAAACTAAGCTTATCTGTCTGTACATGATCCATACCCCTCCATTCTCTGCATATCCATGTGTCTATCCAAAAACCTATTAAGTGTGGAGAGGATGTAGCCACTAGTGGGAGAGTCTAGAACCAGAGGGCACAGCCTCAGAATAAAATGACGTACCTTTGGAAAGGAGATGAAGAGGAATTTCTTTAATTAGAGGCTGGTGAATCTGTGGAATTCATTGCCACAGATGGCCTATGGAGGTCAAGTCATTGGGTAGTTTTAAGGTGGAGATTGGTAAAGGGCATCAATAGTTATGGGAAGAAGGCAGGAGAATGGGGTTGAGAAGGAAAGTTAGGTCATCCATAATTGAATGGCAGAGTAGACCCGATGGGCCAAAGAGCATATCTCTGTTCCTATGGCTTACAAACTTGTGAAATGCCATTATCATGTCTGCCTCCCCTGGCAACACGCTCCAGGTACCCACCACTCTCTGTGTAAAAACAACCTGCCCCGCACATCTTTAAACTTTGCCCCTCTCATCTTAAAGCTCTGCCCTCTTTGACGTTTCCACCATGGAAAAAAGGTTTTCACATCCTGCCATACACAAAGACCTTTGGAGCGTGTGAAAGTGGTCCACAAAGTAGAGCCCAGTTAGATTATTTCCTTGAGCAAGGAGCTTCTAATTGTCCTTGGTATAAAGGATTTCAGTGCCCAAGATGCGAGTCCTTATTTCAAAATAGCCATTGATAATCATTCGTTCACAATATAGACAAATTATTATGACATCTGTGGTAATTGTGGTAAAATTGCAGTAATTATCAGGACCCAATAAGTTTAAGACAATGTTGTGACTCCCTATCTTAACTCTCAGTTTCCATGTATTATGCAGCTGAACACAAGGTTTTTTTTAAGAAGAGCAGAATTGCTGCTTTATATTTGTCTTCCTCAAAACATGTTTCAACCAAGAACAGCTAATTCTGCAGCTCTTATGTCACTCTTGTGAACCACAAGGCACAAAATGCTGGAGTGACTCAGGGGGTCAGGCATCATCCCTGGAGAACATGGATAGGTGACATTTTGGGTCGGGATTCTTCTTCAGACTGATTGTACGGGTGGGGAGGAAGAAAGCTAGAAATGTGGAGGGGTAAGGTAAAGCATAGCAGGACATAGTTGAACACAGGCCAGGGGGGTGGTTTGGTAGATGGACATTTGGATGAAGGCCAATGATGAACACACACAAGGTGAGACAAAAGGATTAGAGGTGTGAATTGTGAAGCTAGAGGATTGATGAGATATGAATTGTGTAGCTAGAGGAAGGAAATGTAGCTGATGTTTTTGCATGAATGAGTTAAACAGCATCAGTGTTATGAAGCAATCATTCAGAGGAGAAATTGAGCAAAATAAATTCACTCATATCTACATATCTTTGAGATTCTGTGAAAGTGCATTAATTACTGCAATCATTCTTCACCCATAAAATACCTTCAAAGTGCAGAAGATAGGAAAAGATGCAATCCTCACTTGAAAACGTTCTCAAACAACCCATCTCTCTGACTTCAGACATTAGAGATACAGAAACAGATACAGTGCGACAATGCTGTAGATTAGGAGTAGGTGATGGTTCAGGTCAGAACCCTTCTAAGGTTCTGATCTGAAATGTCATCTATTCCTTTCCTCCAGAGATCCTGCCTGACAAACAAAATTAATGTTTTAGGTCAAAGGCAACTGAGTGTTTTATGTTTTTTTACCAGAGGTTTTTGCAAATTTAATGGGGGCAGTGAGGTGCAGCTGGTAGAAGGCCACAGCGGCAGAGACCCCGGTTCAATCCTTGGCTGCTGTCTGTGTGGAGTTTGCACGTTCTCCCTGTGACTGTGTGGGTTTCCTGTGGGTGCTCGTTTTCCTCCCACATGCTGAAGACGTGTGGGTCTGTAGGTGAATTGGCCTTTGTAAATTACCTCTGATCTGTAGGGTTTAAGAAGGAATTGCAGATGCTGGAAATTCGAAGGCAGACAAAAGTGCTGGAGAAACTCAGCGGGCGAGGCAGCATTTATGGTGCGGCGACATTTCGGGACAATACCCTTCTTCAGAGAGAGGAGGTTGTTAAACTGTCTTCGGAGAGAGGAGGAGAACTTCTTCAAAGTAGGCATGCCTTGAGGAGATTTCGCAGTGGAGTAGACAAAATGATTAAGAAGGAACTGCAGATGTTGGAAAATCGAAGGTAGACAAAAATGCTGGAGAACTCAATGGGTGAGGCAGCATCTATGGAGCGAAGGAAATACTCAACGTTTTGGGTCGAGACCCTATTTCCTTCACTCCATAGATGCTGACTTACCCGCTGGGTTTCTCCAGCATTTTTGTCTACCTCTGATCTCTTGGTAATGGGATAACATAGAACTATTTTGAATGGGTGATCAATGGTCGGCATGAATTCAATGATCCGTAGCACCTGTTTCCATGCTGTATCTCTGAACTAATTAAAACCAAACTAAGTCCTGGAGGAACTTAACAGGCAATGTATGTGGAGAGAATGAACAGGTAATGTCTTGGGTTGGGATCCTTCTGCAGAGTTTCTGAAGAAGGGTCCCAAACTGAAATGTCATTTGTCCACTCCTTCTCCAGATGCTGCCTAACCCTTTGTGTTCCTCCAGCACTTTTTTTGTTGCTCATGACGCCAGCATCTGCAGATCCTCGTGCCACCAGAGGCTTCAGGATAGGTATTGCAGATGACTCCTGCAGAACGTGGAACAGTTCTAGTAATGGCCATGTGGGAAGATCAGTTGCACAGCTATCTTTGTCAAGAGTGTTAAATTGTATATGTACCAACAATAGAATAATGAAATTCTTCCTGCCCTTTAGCACAAAAGGACACTTAAAGATCCTGAACTCTGCACAAAATGCACTTTCCTTGTAGGATCTCAATCTTCATGTAGTCCAGAGTCTCTTTGCAATCCTGCAATCCTGAACGTTCACCATTGTATCCTATGCCACTGAAAATAGTACACATCCCGATATCCCATTCAGATTGGTCTGTGAAGGATGGAAGATGGATTATGGGGTTCGCAATGCAAGCCAATGAAGTCCACACTCATTCAATGGTAATAAAATGCTCGGTGAACTCCATTTGCAGCCGATGGAACTTTTCAAAGCACAAAATGGGAAATGGCGTCTTTCAGATTGAAACACCACATTTCAATCTGTTCACAATAAAATAGCTGTCATCACTGTATCCAGCAATGGAACAACACTAACTAACTTGTTTCTGTTGCTTTTTGCCCTGTGCATAAATAAGGGCACCTAGGGATTAGAGCAGACTGATCAGATATTTCCTCTCATGATGTTAGCGGTGGCTTGCTGAGAAATTTCAGAGAGAAATTCATTATCTATCTTGTTGTAGGACAGGAGTAGGGGAGAGTTGGACATGTGAGAAACAATAGGTTGCAAGGAAACTAGTCAGGATTGATGCCGTGGATACAAGGAATTACAGGGAATAGAGGGATATGGATCATCTACAGGCAGATGAGATTAGTTCGGCAAGGCATCATGTTCAGCACATGATGTCTAATGGGAAAGTCTATGGCCAGAGGGCATAACATCAGAATAAAAGGATGCACCTTTGGAAAGGTGATGAGGAGGAATTTATTTAGCCAGAGGGTGGTGAATCTGTGGAATTCATTGCCACAGACCAGGTCATGTTAGGTCATTGGGTCATTGGCGGCCAGGTCATTGGGTATTTTTAAGGTGGAGATTGACAGATTCTTGATTCGTAAGGGTGTCAAGGGTTATGAGGAGAAAGCAGGAGAATGGGGTTGACAGGGAATAATCAGCCATGATTGAATGGCAGAGTAGATTCGGTGGGATGGATGGCCTGCTTCTGCTTCTTTACCTATGAACATGAATTTATGAACAAACATTAAAGACAGATGGGCCTGTTCCTGTGCTGGACTGTTCTATGTTCTATGCAGATGCTGGTTTACAAAAAAGGGCACAACGTTCTGGTGTAACTCAGTAGGTCAGGCAGCATCTTAGGAAACCATGTATCCATGATCTCCAGAGATGTTGCCTGACCCACTGAGTTACTCCAGCACGCAATGTCTTTTTTTTAAGGAATGATACTGCTGAGAATGATCTGAGAACTGGCATAGACTCAATGGGCTGAATCGCCTCCTCTATTGTAAGTAAATATGAGAAATGTGAGAAAAATATAATCCACCAGGTAATGATTTATTTCCATGAATCACCTGTAAACCTGTTGGGCAAACTGTTGTCATGGCAACCAGGGTGTTGTTCTTTCCAGGTATTTTCATTCTGATAATAATTTCACAAACACCATTGGCGGGGATGAATATGTGTTGTTATTTGGGTTATTATTTATGGATTATCATTACAACAAAACACACAAGTGCAACCTTCTTGCTTTTATGAATAATACATGGACAAATCATTGAAATTATTACCTAAGATAGACACAAAGTGCTGGAGTAACTCGGCGAGTCAGTCAGCATCGCTGGAGAAAGGGATAGGTGATGTGTTGGGTTGGAACCCGTCTTCGGCCTAGCAGGACTGGTCTCAGTCTGAAGAAGCGTTCCAAATTGAAACGTCATCTATTCCTTTGCCTCTGAGATACTGCCTAACTCGCAGAATTACTCCAGCATTTTGTGTCTATCTTCGGTATAAACCAGCATCTGCAGTTTATAAGGAATAGAAGTAGAATTAGGCCATTCAGCCCATCATGTCTATTCCACCATTCAATCATGGCTGATATATCTCTCCCTCCTAATCCCATTCTCCTGCCTTCTCCCCATAATCTATGACACCTGTATCAGTTCCTTCCTAATATAGAAATAATGACCTATATGTACATCGTGTTTAGAAAAAGGAATTAGAATGTAAAATTAGTTACTAAAGATGCTTATAAGAATAAAAAGTTTCTCTTGAGCAACATCTCAATTGTCCTTATTCGTCATTTGTTTTAGTACACTGAGATTCAGAAACGTAGCTTCTCACATTATTTTCTAAGTGAAACCACACTGCTTTATCATCGTGAATTAATAGAAACCCTTGGAACCTGATCCCTTGTTAGTCATATAAACAAGTACTTAAGTGACACTCAGATATGAGTCATTAATTTTTCAGTGGCAACTGATGTTAGTTGATAATTATACAGAAGCATTGGCCTGGAAATTCATTCACACACAATGTCTATCAGCACAGTTCAGTTTCAGCAGTGCCATGTTATGCTCAACTAACTCCCAGTTAGCATATTCTAATTAGGAAAAAAACATTATGATTTGAGATTCATAGGTGTACAGTCACTAGAATGATGCAGTCCAGGTAACTCATGATAGTGAAAGGTCTAGAAAGGGTGTGGATAATGAAATACCTAGAAAGGCTGGAAAGGGAAAGATGATTCCAGTGATGGGAGAGTCTAGAACCAGGAGGGCACAGCCTCAGAATAAAATTATGTACCTTTCATTATTGGTATTAAAGGACGTACATTTTAAAATGACCTACCTTTTTATTCTGGAGATGAGGAGGAATTTCTTTAGTCAGCGGTTGGTGAATGTGGAATTCATTGCCACAGACAATCTGTCGAGGCCAAGTCATTAGATATTTTTAAAGCAGAGATTGATAGGTTCTTGATTTGTGAGATTTCATTGGTTAGGGGCAGAGGCAGAGGAATGGGTTTGAGTGGGAAAATACATCAGCCATGATGGAATGGTGGGGTAGACTTCATGAACTAAATGGCCTAATTCTGCTCCTATGTCTTATGATCTTATTATGGTTATCTATGATTCTCATGTGTTCAAGCATTCAAGCACATATACTTTGGAGGAATATAGGAGGTGAAAAAAGCCCTAACTAAGTTACTAAGCATGGCTGAACAAGCTATAAATAAAGTGACTTAACAGAGATTAGATTATTGTTTCCCACATTTAAGAAAGTAGTTATTATTCTAAATGCCAACTTCATACCAACTAATATATTTCAGTTAAATAATTATGATACAGATAGAGCACACAACACAGAATATAGTAGAATACACACAGGAATAGGTCCTTTGGCCCACGATGTCTGTGCCATCATGTCCATCTTTTTACTGCCATCAGACCATAAGACATAGGTGCAGAATTAGGACATTTGGTCCATTGAGACTGCTCCGCCATTCGATCATGGCTGATCTATTTTTTTAATCTCAGCCCCATTCTCCTGCCTTCTCCCCATAACCCTTGACACCCTTACTAACCAAGAACCTATCAATCTCCACTTTAAATATACCCAATGACATGGCCTTCACTGCCATCTGTGGCAACGGATTCCACAGATTCATTGGCGAAAGAAATTCCTCCTCATCTCCAGAATAAAAGGTATGTCCTTTTATTCTGAGGCTGTGCCGTCTGGTCCTGGTCTCCCACTGCCAGAAACAGCCACTCCACATCCACACTATCTCGGCCTTTCATTATTCAGAGATGGGGAAGGGGGGTGAAAAATGAGAAAGTAAAATAAGAGGCCATTCCTACTGAATATTTAATTGTGTATACATATATTTGCCAAAGGATGACTACATGGCTGCAAAGAGGTCCTTAGTCAGTGGGTAGTTAATCTGTTGAACTCATTGCAACATAGGGCTGTGGAGGCCAAGTCATTTGATATTTTTAAGGCAGAGATAGGCAAATTCTTGATTTGAACAGATGTCAAGGGTTATGGGGAGAAGGCAAGAAAATGGAGGCAGAGATCAGCCATGATTGAACGGTGGAGTAGACTCGATGGGCCGAATGGCCTAATTCTACTCCTATAACTTGTAGACTTGTGTGAAAGACAAAGGATGATTCCACACATCTCTAATGTTAAGATCAACGTTTTCTCCCTTTTGAAGGCTAACCAGAATGTTGATATATTACAATGCAGAAATTACCAACAAATATAATGCCAAGGATTATAACTTAAACCCTGCTTGTTTAACCTTTTAATTAGTTAAGACTCTCAGCTGCTGTGGTAAGATTTACACCCTGTGAAATTTGTCGCAATTGCAAAGTGTTAAATGTGATCATTGACAACACGTAACTAACTGCTGGCAACTGGGGCTCATTCTACACTTTAATTTCTTGATGCAAAAGCTGTTTATGTTTACTGTGACAATGACTCACACAGTCAGAGATTCGGATGAGCTCTGTGAGAAATTATGTGTTTGGTCATTAAGTAGAAGTGGGAATTGAGTGCAGTGTTCAAAAATACATCCAAACTGCATCCAAAAATGTGAGCTGCACTTAAGAAAGTATTAAATTATCCCGAACCTGGATTTGATTCCAATAGAAGTGCAAATATAATTTTCATATATTTAGTTCAGTCTTATTCAACTCCTTCCTTATTGTGGCACAGTGGTGCAGTAGTAGAGTTACTGCCTTATAGCGCCAGAGACCCAAGTTTGATTCTCACCACGGGTCCTGTCTGTGTGGAGTTTTTATGTTATCCCTGTGGGTTTTCTCCAGGAGCTCCGGTTCCCTCCTACACTCGTACATACAGGTTTGTAGGCTAATTGGCTTGGTATAATTGTAATTGTCCCTAATGTGTAAAGAATACTGTTAGCATGTGGGGATCACGGTTGTTGCAGGCCAAAGGCCCTGTTTCTGTGCTGTATATCTAAACTAAACTAAACTTATTGTAGATTGTGAAATCAAACCCAGATGGATGGCAGCATCGTGCAAATCTTAGCAAATAACCAAGTTTTCAACCAATTAATCAAATCATATAGAATTTAATGAAAATGTAATGTGGAATAGTGTTGAGCTGGTGTGAACAGGTGATCAGTGGTCTGCGTGGACTCAGTAGGCCGAAGGGCCTGTTTCCATGCAGTATCTCAAAACTGAACTAAACTAAACTAAACAAAGCTAAACTCATATCTGTAATGGAGCTCATGAAACTACCAGGGTATTTTTAAGATCCAAAGATAGACACAAAGTGCTGTGGCAACTCAGCAAGCAAGGCAGTATCTCTGGAGAAAAAGAATGGGTGATTTTTCGGGTTGGACTGAAAGTAGGGGGGGTGGGGGTGGGAGATGAAGAGCTGGAGGCGAGAAAGGACTCGGACTAATCAGGGCCAGCCACAAATTATCTTGGGCAGGGCGACGCATGGTAGGTCCATTGTTCGCCAGGGAAAGTGTGATCTCAAGAGAAACAATGTGGAGAACTGTGCAACTGATAAGATGGCTAGCGTGGAGTAAAGGGGTAAGAAGGGAAGGAGGAAGAGGAGAGGAGGGTCCACCTGCATCTTTGGCCCTGCATCTCCTTCTGTATGTTACCTTAAACACACAGTAATGTGGTTGACTCATAACTTCCCCCTCACTCCAAAAGACCAGAGATTTATCACCACGTCACCATCACAAGGGCAGGTCAGGGTAGACTACAAATTTTGGCTTTGCCAGTGATATCGACATCCTGTGAAAGAATAAAACAAAATGAAAAATGTAATAACTAGGAAACTTGTTGAAATAGACAATATAACTAGATGGGCGGTACAGTTGCGCGCTGGCATATTCGCAACCTTACAGCGCCAGAGACCTAGGTTCGATCCTGACTACAGGTACTGTCTGTACGGAGTTTATACGTTTCCCCCTTGACTGCCTGGGTTTACCTCGGGTGCTCCTGTTTCTTCCCACACTTCAAAGACGCACAGGTTTGTGTTAATTGGATTCAGTAAAATAGTAAATTGTCCCTAGTGCGTAGGATAGTATTAGTGTATGGGGATCACTGGTCGACGTGGACACGGTGGGTCAAAGGGACTGTTTCCGCATTGTTTCTCTAAACTAAACTAAACTAAAATATGAGGAAGATAGTTGGGGCTACTGCCTCATGTTAAATGTGTGTTAGTGCTAGTGTACGGGGTGATCGCTGGTCAGCACAGACTCGGTGGTCCGAAGAGCCTGTTTCCTCATTGTATCTCTAAAAAGTCTAAAGTAAAGACGATCTCAACCCGAAATGTCACCTATCCAAGTTCTCCAGAGATAATACCGGACCCGCTGAGTTCCCCCAGAACT
Source organism: Leucoraja erinaceus (assembly GCF_028641065.1). Taxonomy (NCBI): domain Eukaryota; kingdom Metazoa; phylum Chordata; class Chondrichthyes; order Rajiformes; family Rajidae; genus Leucoraja; species Leucoraja erinaceus. The sequence continues at coordinate 26,553,586 of NC_073394.1, read as the reverse complement.
CTGTGTCCTGGTGTGTATTAACCAGCATCTGCAGTTCTTTGTTTCTATTAAGGCTAGGTAATATTTGGCACTACTGTCCATAGATTAATCCCACTTGAACAAACTCCAGATAGCACCAATAATTTAGAGAGATGCAACTGTAAGAAACATCAAGCTGCAAGAATGGTGGATGGAGAGCACTGCCTACCACAGAGAAGCTGTTAAAGAGAGAGGGGCTAGTTGGAGCACTGAGGTCCAGAATACGATCTTGTATATCAGCGAGACCAAGCACAGACTGGGAGATCATTTCGCTGAACACCTACTCTCAGTCCGCCTTGCCCTACGTGATCTCCTGGTTGCCAAATATTTTAACTCCCCTTCCCATTCCCACACTGACCTTCCTGTCCTGGCTTCCACTGTCGGAATAAGGCCACACGCAAATTGGAGGAACAGCACCTCATATTTTGCTTGGGCAGCTTACAACCCAACAGTATGAATTTGATTTCTTTAAGTTATAGTAACCCTTCCATTCCCTCTCTCTCTGTCACCCCCCACTCTAGTCGTTCTGATAATTTCACTATTTATATGCCTTCATTATCACCTCCACAACAATAGACCAATGTGGGCTCCTCGGCCATTGGTGCCTGCTCTGATTTTTTTCTGTACCTTTTCTTACTAGTTTCCCTCTCCCCTGATTCTCAGGCTGTAGCAGGGTCTCTTCCTGAAATGTCACCTATCCTTTTTCTCCAGGGATGCTGCTTCGCCCATTTGGTTACTCCAGCGTTTTGTGATCTCCAAAATAGGATCCATTCAGAACTCAGTCATTAATGTCTTCCTTGAACCCTGCTCTTGAATTAATGCTGTCAGCAGTTTCATTCCCCTTATGTTTAACTTGATGCAAAATATCAATTCATTACTGGAAGGGCCTTTATTGTCTTCATTCAACCCACATGTTTATCTTACTTCATATCAAGACATGTCGACCAAGTGTTTAAAAGTTCTTTGTTTTAGACCGTGAATGTTTCAAATCTACAATTTTGCATTTGATCTTGGTGCTCTTACCATTACAGACATGTGCAGATCAGCGCTGTTGAAGAACGGTTTTGTTTCTGTACTGCTTTCATGATTAATATTCTTCTGAGTGTTGAGAAGCACATGGCTGAAGCTGCCATCCATCTGGATTTGATTTGATAATCAGTCTTGAGGAAGGAGTTGCGTCTTTGCTTCTTGTTTGCCACCCAGAGAGGGCAAATGCAAAGTGTGCAGTCCCTCAATCTCAAACAGAAACAACATGATGTGCCATTAACCCCTCCTCGTCTTCCATTGCTGCCTGAAGAATTGTATTGCTAAAGAAACAGTCGCGTCTTTTGAGATCAAGTGTGGGTGATTACGTTTAATTTATTTATCCGTCTACCTTTAGAAACAAACTCAAGGTGAATGATTACTTAGGTATTACGAGTTTTGCCAGATGCAATCTTTTGTAATATTTTCCAACGGAGCAAAGTTGAAAGGACAGTAAAGGTGACCTGATCTAATTTCCTGCCATATCTAATAGCTTTTGTTGATGATAAAGATGACCATCATCTTCCATTTGTCCTCATCCTTTGAAATAACTACTGCAGAATGTGTTATAGAGGGTATTCTGACAAGATGATTCTTTCGGTTCTCAGTTTATTGTCACGTGTACAGGTACAGTGAAAAACTTTTGTTGCGTGCTATCCAGTCAACGGTAAGGCTATACATGATCATAATCAAGCCATCTACAGTGTACAGATACATGATGAAGGGAATAATGTTTAATGCAAGATAAAGTCCAGTTAAGTTTGTGGGTCTCCAATGAGGTAGATGGTAGCTCAGGACCGTCTGGTATGGTGACTGCCTTGGTCATAAATCCTGAATCTGCAGAGAGTGGTGAACACAGCACAGTCCGGCACAGGCTTGTCACTTTCTTCCATCTTCATGGTACGTTGCATCAGGAAGGCTGGAAGTATCATTCAGGCTGCTTGTTACAATGGCCATTTGAAAATCGAAGATAGACAAAAATGCTGGAGAAACTCAGCAGGTGAGGCACCATCTATGGAGCGAAGGAAATAGACAATGTTTCCGGTCGAGACCCTTCTTCAGAAAGAAGAGATGGAGGGGGGGGGGGGGGGGGGGGGGGGGGGTCTAGATGCGAGAAAAGCCAGAACAACGCAGGGCCAGCAACATATGACTTAAGGAAGGGTGGAGCCCATAATGGCCCATTGTTGGCAGGGGAAGAAATCAACATTCATATCGCTGTTTTGTTAGCTGCTCAAGCAAAATATGAGGTGCTATTCCTCAAATTTGTGTGGCCTCACTCTGACAGCGGAGGAGGCCAAGATCAGAAAGGTCGATATGAGAATAGGAAGGGGAGTTAAAATGTTCGGCAACTGGGAAATCTCCTCAGGTAAATCTGAGGAAGGGTCCCAACCTGAAAAGGGGAAGTACAATTAGGTCTGAGGGTCCTTGTTCATCAGTCAATGAAAGTAAGCATGCAGGTACAGCAGGTAGTGAAGAAAGTGAATGGCATGGTGGCCTTCATAACAAGAGAAGTTGAGTATAGGAGCAAAGAGGTCATTCTGCAGTTGTACAGGGCCCTAGTGAGACCACACCTGGAGTATTGTGTGCAGTTTTGGTCCCCTAATTTGAGGAAGGACATTCTTGCTATTGAGGAAGTGCAGCGTTGGTTCACAAGATTAATTCCCGGGTTGGCGGGACTGTCATATGCTGAGAGAATGGAGCAGCTGGGCTTGTATACTCTGGTATTTAGCAGGATGAGTGCGGATCTTATTGAAACATATAAGATTATATAAGATTATTAAGGGTTTGGACACCCTAGAGGCAGGAAACATGTTCCCGATGTTGGGGGAGTCCAGAACCAGGAGCCACAGTTAAAGAATAAGGGTTAAGCCATTTAGAACGGAGATGAGGAAACACTTTTTCACACAGAGAGTTGTGAGTCTGTGGAATTCTCTGCCTCAGATGGGGGTGGAGGCCGGTTCTCTGGATACTTTCAAGACAGAGCTAGATAGGGCTCTTAAAGATAGTGGAGTCAGGGGATATGGGGAGAAGGCAGGAAAGGGGTACTGATTGGGGATGATCAGCCATGATCACATTGAATGGCGGTGCTAGCTCGAAGGGCCGAATGGCCTATTCCTGCACTTATTGTCTATTGTACATTGAAACATCACCTATCCATGTTTCCCAGGGATGCTGCTTGACCCGCTGAGTTACTCCAGCACTTTGTGTCTTTCTTTGGTCAAAGCAGTAGGTTTTAAGGAATTCTAAGAGAGGGGGAAAGATGGACATAGTTAGACAATCAGTATTGGGTAAAATACAAAGTGCTGGAGGAAATCAGTCGGTTGGGCAGCATCTGTGCAACCCGTTCCCTCCACAGATGCTGCCAGTTAGATGCTCCAGCACTTTATATTTTCACCAATGTTCTAGCATCTGCAATTCCTTGCGTCTCCAATCAGTTACTAGGTACCTGATATTGTGACTGAGAAAGGATAGCCCCTCATGAACAATGGCATGTGGCTTTGATTCATCTCCTCTATCAGCAGATCTATTTTCGAATAATGGAATGCCTGGACAGAGTGGATGTGAGGAGAGGATGTTTCCACTAGTGGGAGAGTCTAGGACCAATGGCCATAGCCTCAGAATAAAAGGCCATAAAGGAAACGAGGAGGAATTTCTTTAGTCCAATTCATTGCCACAGAAGGCTGTGGAGGCCAAATTAATGGATATATTTCAAGATGGAGATTGATAGATTCTTGATTATTGAGGGTGTCAAGGGTTACGGGGAGAGGGCAGGAGAATGAGGTTAGGAGGGAGGGATAGATCAGCTATGAATAAATGGCGGAGTAGACTTGATGGGCCGAATGGCCTAATTCTGCTCCTATAACTTGTGAGCTTGTGATAAGTCCTCTCTTTGCACAAGCAACCAATTTGTCTTTGCTGACAGTAAAAAAAATGCCAGAAAATAAATTCCTTCCTCTTTTAAACGTTGGCCCTGTTCTGCGCTACATTTTTCTTGGCTTTTCACCATAGTTTTCCAACAAGAAAACAGCCACTGTAATCTGTCAGTGCCATTGGCAACAAACGTTTAATCTCACATTACTGCTGACACAATGATTGGAATGTCACAATGCCATATATTCACTTTGCCTTTTATCCAGATACGCTAATGGCATAAAGGCACTTACCCTCTCACCCCCAATGTCTCTCTGTTATTTGGCACTGATCAGCAACCACCATTTAATACTAGCCCATAATTTAACCTTGCCAACCCTTTCAAAGTTCAAATCAAGGTGGTTACGATGCTTTTAATTTTTTCTTCTATATTTATTGCATGGGAGAACAACACTCTCAATTTACCATTAATATAAAAATATGAAGCTGGCAGTTGCGATTATAATATGGAGAAGGGAGGAATTTCTTTAACTGAGCAAGTCTATTTTCAGTGTAAACCAGCATCTGCAGTTCCTTCCTACACATGCCTGGCGTGATGTATTTTAAACGCCTGGGTAAGGTTGCTCAAGTCAAGAAAGTAAACAAAACAGGATGATAAAAAAATATATTAACTTGCGATTTTTGGTTAGATTCTTGCAAAATCGTTGTAGTAATCATTAAAATGCTAAACGTGCAGATCGAGCCAAGAGTCATACGATGACGCAAATGCAGACACTGCAAGATGTGTTGGAGAGCACTGTGGTCTGGCATGTGGACGGAGTGGAAGTGCCTTTAGTGGTGAAGGTTCATTGTGTGAGGGAACTGGAGAACAGAAAACTAATCCCCTTCCTGCTGCCCATTTGTGCTTTTCTGACATCCCGCCCATTGTGCAGAAGCTCAGGTCTGTTCACTGGTGTTTCAACCAAACCCTATTATTCATATTTGACTTCCCTTTAAATTCCATATATAGTGGATTTTTTTGCTTAGATTATGTTGTTGCAACTGAGTTATGAGCAACCCATACATCAGAACACAGAAAAAGTCACCAAGTGCTTAGGTAACTCAGCGGGCCAGGCAGCATCTCTGGAGAAAAGGAATAGGTGACATTTCGGGTCAGGACCCATCTTCAAACAAGGGTCCGAACCTGAAAAGTCAACTATCCATGTTATCCAGAGATGCTGCCAGGTCCATTGAGTTACAATGTGTCTTTTTTTGTAAACAATCATTTGCAGTTCTTTGCTTCTACGGAACACAGAGGAATGTTGAACATTCCTGGTTTCCATAGTTCAACCCTATAATATGGCTATGATAATTTTATAAGTCTCATAATGGTTTCCATAGTTCAACCCTATAATATGGCTATCATAATTTTATAAGTCTCATAATGTCCCCTCTTAATCTTCTCTACCCCAGGGAAAGCAGACATATCCTCTCCAGTATAGCCACTCCAGCCTCGTCTCCCTCTCCAGACCCTTCTTCATACTACAGTCCAGTAGCCTCTCCAGACTCTGCTCGTAACTGCAATGCAGGCAACATCCTGGTGAATCCTTTATGCATCCTCTCCAAAACTATCATTTCGGTCCTCTAGCCTGTTTTGGTGCCATTGGACTTTGTCATGGGATCATCTGAAGAGAGGCAAGGTTTCCTGTTTTCTTCCCTTGACATTACCACTGAAAAGAAACACTTTGGATATTTGTCCTCATGCTGTTTGAAGGACCCCTTCTCTTTACAAATTGTCAGCTGTTAGATAGCTTGCAAAACAACAGTGATAATCAGTGTAATGTTGAGGCTTAAGTTCTTTGGGAAGTTCTATGGACATAAACGGAAGTTCATTCCTCCACTTTAAACCTCATCCAGAGCCTACTGCCTAACAGTTTAACAGCTAACATATGGTGGTACTGTGGACCTAACGTATGGTTGTAATCATCCTTGGTGTAATATGTGCATGTAGATTAAGAAAGCACAATTAATCGATTTGTGTTTACTTTTCTTGGCTCAACTTATCTCAGCTATTAAATATAAATTTGTATAAGTATAGTTTATGGTTCTGTGACAGTCTGCTTCAACACTGCCAACAGTTTAATACACTGATGAAATGCTACTTATGCAGGATATTTGAGATAACCTTAGTTGACCACAGCTTCTTTCCCTTTTCTGTGTGTTTTTCTTCCTGGAAAGGCTATTAGTCCCTGTGGTGAAAATAAACTTCATAGGACGTGTTTTTGTCTCTTGGTGAAACCAAGCGTCGCCTGTCCATTTCCCTCCACAGATGCTGCCTAACCTTTATCGTTCCTCCAGCAGTTTGTTTTTTTTACTCCAAATTCCAGCAACGACGGTCTCTGGAGTCTTCATAACCTTTAATAACCATTGTCCGCATTATTCCCTTTATCATGTATGCGTACATTACGGATGGCATGATTGTAACCATGTATAGTCTTTCCGCTGACTGGTTAGCAATCCACAAAAGCTTTTCATTGTACCTTGGTACACGTGGCAATAAACTGAACTCAAACTAATGACCAAAAACTAAGGGCACCTCCGATGGCATTTAAGAATCAGCCACATTGACAGAACTGAAGTCGTATCTGGTAAAACTTCTTCCCTGAAGGATATCAATGAAACAGATGAGGTTTGCAACATTCGCAGTTTTGTGGTCATTAATGACTAGTTATTTTCCAAAATAAAAACTGGTGAAGATTATTAATTGAATTTAAATCCCACAATTACCACGGTGGCATTTGAACATGGACCTCTAACCACTGTTCCATCACCACAACCCCTTCACCTTTTATTGTTGCCAATTCGAAAACGCTGTATATGATGGATAAGGCAAATACTTCAACCAGTAACGTAAAAAAGCTTTATCAAAACTGGTGAATAAAATCATCGTAAAATTAAGTTTACAGAGGAGGCCATTTCATTCTTCAATAGATAGAATGAATGTCTGGAACTCTCTGCCACAGAAGGTAGTTGAGGTCAGTTCATTGGCTATATTTAAGAGGGAGTTAGATGTGGCCCTTGTGGCTAAGGGGATCAGGAGGTATGGAGAGAAGGCAGGTACGGGATACTGAGTTGGATGATCAGCCATGATCATATTGAATGGCGGTGCAGGCTCGAAGGGCCGAATGGCCTACTCCTGCACCTAATTTCTATGTTTCTATGTTTCTATGTGGAGAGGATGTTTCCACTAGTGGCAGAGTCTAGGTCTAGAGGCCATAGTAGGCAGAGATAGGTTTAACTTGGCATCAGTGTAGATTGGTTTATGCATGAAAGCCAATCATAGTAGAATAGCATCATTAACCCCACCCTACTGTATGATTCATACTAACACCCACTTCCTACATTAGTCAGTCTTGGAAGCGGTCATTGATTGATAAAAATACATCGATAGATGCTCCTGAACACATCATCAGTGATGTAACCTGGGATCATTGGGTGTGTCGGGTCTTTCAACATCTGCTTGCGGCAGTCTATGACCAGTTCTTCATATTTGGCCATCTTCCTCTCGTGGACCTTCTCCAGACGGTCCACCCATGGCACTGTTAGTTCCAACAGTGGTTATTTGGTTATTTACAATCAGTTTCGGCATAGACATTGTGGGATGAAGGGCCTGTTCCTGTGCTGTTCAGTTCTACGTTCTAAATAATCTGCCCCACAGGGTGGCACAGTAGCGCAGCGGTAGAGTTGCTGTCTACAATGCCAGAGAGCCGGGTTCGATCCTGACTACGGGTGCCGTCTGTATGTTCACCCCGTGACAGTGTGGGTTTTCTCCGGGTGCTCCAGTTTCCTCCCACGCTCCAGACATAGAGGTTTGTAGATTAATTGGCTTCTGTAAATTATAAATTGTCCATAGTGTGTAGGATAACGTTAGTGTGTAAGAGGTATTCGCTTGTTGGCACAGACTCAGTGGACCGAAGGACCTGTTTCCATGCTGTACTTCCGAAGTCTCAAGATTCAGCAGAAGAGGTCTTATTGAATATGTGGCACATCTGCCTAGTACCCAGTATGGGATAGAGAGGTAAGCGTGTGGTGAATTACAGGCATCTCTGACACTCATAAACTGACTGTGTCATCGGTGGCTAAACTATTAGATGACTATATGGTCAGGCCAGATTTAGTAGGATATGGGCCAATGTAGGCAGGTGGGACCACTGTAGATGAAACATTGGGCCGAAGGGCCTTTTTCCACGCTGTATGAATATGACTATGACTTAAGCATGGAGGTTGTGAAGGAAACATTTACTGCTGTATATTAAATCGAAACAAGGAACAGCAGATGCTGGTTTATAAAAATAGACACAAAGTGCTGGAATAATTCAGCGGGTCTGGAAGCACCTCTGGAGAATATGGATAGGTGACGTTTTGGGTCGGGAATCCTATTCATGTTCTCTAGAGATGCTGACTGACTCACTGAGTTTAAACTTTAGACTTACAGTGTGGAAACAGGCCTTTGGCACACAAAGTCCACGCCGACCAATTCTCTGCCACAGAAGGCAGTGGAGGCCAATTCACTGGATGTTTTCAAGAAAGAGTTAGATATAGCTCTTAGGGCTAACGGAATCAAGGGAAATTGGGAGAAAGCAGGAACGGGGTACTGATGTTGGATGATCAGCATGAATAGCTCGAAAATACAAAGTAGAGCACCTCATCAGTATTTCAGAAACTCTAAAGGAAAACATAATCACGTGCTAGCTCGAAGGGCTGAATGGCCTACTCCTGCACCTATTCTGTATGTTTCTATAACCAGTAACCATCCCGTACACTGGCACTATATAGGGCCAATTTACCTATAAACCTGTACGTCTTTGGACTGTGGGTGGAAACCAGAGCACCCGGATAAAACCCACACAGCCACAGGAAGAACGTACAAACTCTTTACAGACAGCACCTGAAGTCAGGATTGAAACCGGGTCTCAAGCACTGAAAGGCAGCAAATCTACAGCTGCACAACTGTGCCACCCGTTACCCCAGCACTTCCATACATTTGTTTGATATTAAATGTGTTTGGAAGGCCAGATCCGTTAGACAAGTGCAAAGGGAGAAGCAATGTGATGGAAGGAATATCTAGTGTAGATCATTGTGGAGCGGGCCAGAGGATTTAATTCGTAAAACCAACAACTGTAGGTGCTGGAAATCCACAATAAATTTAGAAAATGCTGTAATATTTAACAGATCAGGCAGCATCTGTGAGATAACAACAGTTAACGTTTTAAACAGAGAAGGGAGGAGGGACGGAGACACTAAAGGGGATGTCTGAGATAGGGTGGCATCTGGAGAAAGAACAAATGGTACAAATAGCATCTCTGGAGCGCATGGATAGGTGCTACTTCAGGTCGGGACCTTTCATCTGAAGAAGAGGGTCTCTGGTGCTGTAAGGCAGCAACTCTACCGCTGTACCACCGTGCCACTCTTCAAGCAAAAATCTTATTTATAACTGTGCAGCTCAGTTGATAACATTGTTGCTTTCAATTAGAATGGTTGCCTGGCGCATTAATAGACTGTCTAAAGGGCCTGTCCCACTTTCACGAGGTAACACAAATTCGATTCAAACTCGGAATGTTCGTAACGAGGTCGTAGATCTGAGGAAGGACATTATTGCATAGCGGGAGTCGAGACGGTTCAAGACTGATTCCTAGCAGGACTGTAGAAGAAAGACTGGATACTCGTTTATATCTCTAGTAAGGAGATTGAGAGGGACGTTTTTTACAAAATTCGCAGGCTAGATGCAAAATTGTTCCCGATCCAGGACGAGTAAATAAATGGTGGGGGGGATGAAAGAAATTGCACACTTTTCTGGAACTCGCCTAAGAAGGGAGGCATCGAAATAGTCGAGGGAGTTAGATTGGCCCTTGTGGCTAAGGGGATCAGGGGGTATGGAGAGAAGGCAGGTACGGGATAGAGTTGGAGTGATCAGCATGATCATAGTCGTGCAGGGAAGGGCTTGGCCTAGTCCTGCACCTAATTTCTATGTTTCTATGATTACCACAATGCTAGCCGTAGGTATTGGCATTTTCGGGACGTTTTTTTTTCGAGGTCAAAAATTCCACGAGTAAAAAATCGTGGGGAGAGGTTTTTACTCATAAAAGGGCATCGAAGTCATGAAATTCGTGGTAGGAGTTCAGGCCCTTAAAGCTCCATACAATATTGAGGGAATCCTGTACTGTGGGGGGTGCTGATGAGGATACTATGATAAAAGGAGGCACTATCTGCAGGGTGCAAAAGATGCAATGATGGTACCCATAGGAAGCCCAAGAAGGTTGGGTCAGATAGAAATTTATCCCGCGCCCAACATTGAAAGAACAGATGATCGGGTAATTTAGGAGCAGAACAGTCAGAAGAAGGGTCGCACCCAAAAAAATCATAGGTCTACTTCCCTCCATAGATGCTGCCTGACCTGCTGAATTCCTCCAACTGTTGCTTTTTGTTTTGGAGTTGATAATTTGCTATTTGTGGGAGTTTTTCTTTCCTATGCAAGTTGCTTACTGTGTTTCAGTAGCACAATGGCACAACAATAGAGTTGCTGCCTCACACCGGCAGACAGCCGCGTTCCATCCTAACTACGGGTGCGTCTCTGTGCGGAGTTTGTACATTCTCCTTATGGCCTCATTGGTCTTCTCCCACATTCCAAACAGGTTGTGGGTTGTTTGGCTTCTGTAAATTGCTCTTTATGTGTAGGATGCGAAAGTAGGATAACATAGTCCTTGTGTGCGGGTGATTGATGGCCGGCCTGGACCCGGTGGGCCGAAGGGCCTGTTTCCATGCTGTTGGTCTGAAATAAACCAAACTAAACAATGCACAGTGACTACAAAGTGACTTCACTGGCTGTAAAATGCCACTGTAGAAAAATACCGAGCTTCCTATCAGATTCAAGATTCCCAGCAAGTTAACTCAGGTCATCTTTCTGTTGGTGCATATTTTTGTATGAATGACTACTTATTAAAATTTGTTTTGCATGGTTTACTGACAATGACAGTGCAAGTTGAAGTCTAAAGGGAGTCATGAATTGTGCACTTATATCTCCGCTCAACATCTATCACCAAAGTTGATACCGTCAAAGAAGAAACAGTCTGTTCTTCATTGAGCCCCTTAATTATGGTAACACAGCCAAAATGTTCATGTTTTTCCTAATGTCTTTTCCTTATTGAAAGCCCAATGGGTTACAAGGGACAAAAGGTCTCTTGCAGTTCAGACACAGCCCTTTCCACTAAACCTTCGCTCGTTCTGTCGACAGATTTTTGTTTGAGTCTTTGCCAATTGCAGTTCAGATGTTTACACAAAATGGGAAAAGCCCAACCGGTGAGCAACAGGCTATTCATGGTTGTACCTCAGCAGCTAAAAGTGCAATGTGATAATATACACACATCACATGCAACACTCCCATAAACGAGTCTTCGATACATCAAAAATATTAGACATCCATCCATGGCCATCATCACATAGTTGTCCATAATCCCCAAACAACTCCAGATACGCCTCATATCCCACCACCATCTGATGACTAAGTTAGCCTCTGAAACCATAGTATACACAGTCTCCAGAAAATAAAAACACTTATTTTTGTATTATGAATGTTGCCAGCTGACACTTTACAAATAGCTATTTACTACATTGAAGTTCCAGAAACCTTCAATTTCATGATTACTGGCCAACCACCCAATGCAAAAGGATACACATGTATCTTATGTTGGTTATGTGTTCTCAGAGATAATAATGATGTACAGTTATTGCTAGAGCTACTAATAGATACTTGAGAAGCTGAAGAAGGGTCTCGAGCCAAAACGTCGCCTGTCCATGTTCTCCATGGTTGCTGCCTGACCTGCTGAGTTACTCCAGCACTGTGTCCTTTTGAAGATCAAGTCTGCCTTACTTCAGTTTTAAAGCAAATTTGCACGGCAATACCAAAGGTCTGACATTTTTTCTTCGAAAACTACCTGCTGCAATTATTTGCACCAGGGTTTAAAACACAGCCATGAGAAGTGAGAACATTGTAAATGTATTGTAATAAATTGTTTTTATTGATATTAAAAAGAAAAGTACAATGATTGTGAATCTCATCTTTCTCTATTGTTGGTTGAGTGCACATGTTAAATACATGACATTATATTAGTTAACAAGAGTACACCTTAACTGTATTTGCTAAAACATTTAAAAAAGTAAAAAGCTTTTAACTAATGCGACTGCAGATGTTTCCTTTCATACTGGCTGATGCGAACGTTTGACAAAAGAACTAGATTTTCTGATTACTATTTTACATGATGTAACTTTTGAGATTTTCTTTCTCGTTTTAAAAAATCTGAAGCTTTCCATTTTTCGACAAAGCAACGGTGAATGGAATGAGGAGTCACTTAAACCAGAAGTGATTCACAAAACTGATAAGACACAAAAGTTGTTAACACAATGCTGGTCTGAAAACAAGATCAAGCACTAACCAAGTAATTACACTTGATTATACCATGGCTGACAGCAGTGAGCATGGGTATACATAGTTTCCACAAAGAAGGAGACCCGGGGTCATCTGGTTGAAACCTCACAGAGGTTTCCAATACCAAATAACACCCGTGAGTGTGCGCGCACAGGAGAGAGAGAGAGAGACAGAGAAAGGAGAAATAATTTCTTTACATTTTTTGGTACAAAGCATCTACGAAAGCTTTACTAGTACAAAATTAGACAAAATAGTTTATAATAGTCTTTGCAGTTACTCATCAGTGCTAAGTACATTATTTGGACCAATTTTTTATATATATTTTACATAAAATAAATAATGCCTTTACGCAGTGCCATTTTTTTTTTTTAATAGCTTGGCGGCTCAACACTGCAAGATATAGCTCAGACTAATTCCAAAAAGAGACTGCTTCTGGTCACTAAGCTCGAGTTCAAGTAAGTTTTCAAAGCAAAGCAAGTAACTAAGAATAAGAAATAAAGTTGCAAAATATAGAAAAATTAATTACAACACTGCTGTTTCCCTTTGATTTTTGTCTTTTTAAAAATGCCTTTTGCCTTCTCCTTGCCTATCTTGCACCGCCAAAACCAAGCTAAATATTTTTTTTTTTAAACGTTTCCTAAAACGGAAAGTTAATTTCAAGTTCTGTTTGATGTTCGTGCATTTATCAAATCTCAATTCTTCGAGTCAGCTGTTTTGCTTCTTTTAAAGAAAGTTAGCACCGTAACACAAGTGTGCTGACCACACTTTTCATTCAAAGAAATAGTGCCGTTGAAAGAAAAAATTATCAACAAAAATACGCAATCTGCGGCATTGTGAGCCTGCGCCCAAACCACCGTCTTTAGTCACCACAGGACCTCCTAATCTCATGATTTAGACAACGGTGCAGGATCTAGATGACATTAAGTTTTCCACAAAGTGTTGATATCCCTTTTTGGGTAGGTGCAGAGCAATCATGGGTACACTATCTAGACTCCATTGCATGACATTTGTATGGAAAATGAACTGCACTCTTCGGTGTGAGCCCTTTGGCCCAAACAACTCCGACGTCGCAACTTCTTTTTGCCAGCCAGGCTTTACTCTCAATGGGCCACACGAGTATCATTGCACTGCTTTCTTGGCTGACGGAGAGGGGATGGGTGGACAGGCGGGTGTAGTGGCTTGGTGGAAAGACCGAGTGGGGAGAGGGAAGGAGGAAGAGCGGGGAGGGGGGGGGGGGATGGGGGCGCGGAGGTGGTGGAACCCAGTTGGAATGCCACAGAAATGACGTCATGTACAAAGCTATAATCCCTGTCTTTTACCACATGAAATGTGCAAAATATTTCTTCATCATTCCTGACTGAAGTATTTCTTTGATAATGCTCGGACTTCCAGGGGTGGTTTGACAGGGAGAGTCAGAAGTGGCTTGTGCGTTTCGACATACTGCAAGCTCTGGACTTCTTCAATTTGCCTCCTGAGCCTCAGGGCCATGTGACTTGGAATAATGCCTCGTCGTAGACGCTGGGCAGATCTTTTTTGCCAGAAGTCATATTTTGAATACTTGGCAACCAAAGGCTTCCTAAAGTTTTCCTGTAAATTAAACAAAACAGGCATTAGCAGCCATGCCAATTGCATGCCATAATAGCATCAAAGGGTTATCTGATGTTCCCAGCCTGAGCGAACTGATAAGCAAACTATCATGTCCCATTGTTCACTGGCTTAGCACTGCCAGTTCTCAAACAAATAGCCTGAACTACTGTCAACCGGTAAACAAGCCCTTTAAAAAGAGACTGGAAGACTTTTTTGTTTGTTCTCCCTTTTCTGAACACTTCGGTACTTTTCAAAGTCTTACCTTCCCAAGAGAATCAACAACAGGTCATTAGAAATTAGAAGTTTCAGTGCGGGGGGCATGGAGCTTCACCGGGCGTGAACAAAGGTCAAAGTTTAGGTGATGACCTGGTAGCCCCCAATTACATAGGCAAAGTAAGGAACAGTATATCACCAAGCTGCCGACAAGCTCTTGTGACTGGTGTCCCAAAGACCTTTCTGTCCGGGCCTCCTCCACTGTCAGGATGGATCGGAGGATCAGTACCTCATATTTTCGCTTGCACAGCTTACAACCCAGCACTATAAGTATTGATTTCTCTAATGTCTGCTAACCTTTGCATTCCCTCTCTCTCCATCCCTCCCCCACCCTGGTCGTCCTACTAGCTTCACTGTCGTCCTGCTTACTTTCATGGTTTGTATCCACTCGTTATCATCTTTTCCACAGCCAACAATGAACCATTGTGTGCTCCACCTTTCCTTGATCATTGTTGCTGGCTTTGCTTTGTTAATTTCATACCTTTCATTCATTTGTTCTTTACACCTTTTCATATCTCTAGTTTCCCTCTCCCCTGATTCTCAGTCTGAAGAAGGTCCCGACTCACAAAGTTACATATTTCTTTTCTCCAGAGATGCTGCCTGACACGCTGAATTACTCCAGCATTTTGTGCCTATCTTCAATGTAAACCAGCATCAGCAGTTCCTTCCTACACATCCTGAAGAAACCAGTTGCATTATTTGTGCTTTCCCATATGTAATAGGTTTTCAATTTTTGGCGGCAAATAAAAAAATATTGGGTAATGAGTTGACGGAGTGGAACGGGGGGTGGGGGGGGGGGGGGGGGAATGGGTCGGGGTTGAGGTTGGTGGGGGTTGGCTTTAAGTAATCAAAACACGATGGTGGTAAATGGACCTTCAGTTGACATTGAATTAATAGTCATGCCTTTCCCTGGCAGGTTGCTCCTGAAAATAGACGTGCCCTCCCTGGCCTTGCACTGAGATCTCTCTCTAGGGAACGCCAAATGAAAAGATCTCTTTCAATAAAGTTCTTTAATTTAAATGAAATAATCTCTCAGATGGTCTTAATTTTGCACTGGCATCAGAAGATAAAAGGCTTAAGCTAAAGACTCAGTTGTTGAAAGTCAGATAGCAATACTTTATGTCACAGGGGAAAACAATTCACTTAACGTCTCTGACACTATAAAAACCCTCCAGGAATAATGCATGGGCAGCAAATGGAATCAATTGTGTTTTGATCATTTAATGAATGTTTTAGGTGTGCAATGAAAGCAGACTCCAAACTACTTAAAACTGGTTGATGCTTTCACTATTATGAAGGCTTTTGACTGATATAAGTAAGGAAATTACACAAGCAGAAAGGTTACAAATTGCTCACAAAATTGACAATAACTTAGCACAAAAAAGAGGATAAAAGAACAGTAGGTTGCACTGATCTGGAAGGCATAGTTTTTAGAGGTAAACTATGGAAACAGGCCCTCCGACCAACGGAGTCTGCTCCGACTGGCGATTACCTGTACGCTAGTTCTATCCTACACACTAGGGACAATTTACAGAAGCCAATTAACCTACACATCTTCATGTATTTGGAGTGTGGGAGGAATTCGAACGCCCGGAGAAACCCCACGCGGTCACAGGGAGAATGTGCAAACTCCATGCAGACAGCACCTGCAGTCAGGTTCGAACCTGGGTCTCTGGCTCTGTGAGGCTACAAATCTACCTCTGCGCCACCATAGCCTTAAAAGCAAGGTGGAAGTAAATTTGATAGGAAACCCGCAAAATAGGCACAGATTATGCATAAACTAGAAGAATATGCAGCACATAGGAAAGACCCAAGGGTTTCGAACTGGTTGATTTGTCCCTTCAATGAGCTGGCAATGAGGAGCAAATGGCCAGCCACAGTGTGTCATGCAGACAACTGTCAGCAGTGTGCACATATTTACACTTGAAGAGAAACAAGTGCCTTACACACAGATGTGTTTATGGGTTTGTTTGCAGCTTTAGTGTCACCCAAACCCATAACTGCTGAGATTGAATTAAAGAAGCTGTTATGATTAATGAACTATTTTTCTTAAGAATATCAGGCATGACTTAGCTATTTTGCACAAAACCTTATCGAACACTTTATTTAGTATTTAGAGATACAGCATGGAAATGGGCCCTTCAGCCCACCTAGTCCATGCCAACCACACTCATTCTATGCTATCTCACTTTTGCATCCACTCACTAATCACTAGGGGCTATTTACAGAGGCCAATTAACCTATAAAATCGCACATCTTTGGGATGTGGAAGGAAACCGAAGCACCCAGAGGAAACCCATGCAGTCACAGGGAGAACGTGCAAACTCCACACAGACAACACCCAAGATCAGGATGGAACTTGGGTCTCTGGCAGTGAGACAGCAGCACTACTAGCTGTGCCAATGAGCCACCCGTAACATATTTTCTATTATTACAGTCAATTGACATAACTGGCAATAATAGAGGGAATGTTAACATGTCATATTCTCTCAGAAGCCAATAAATCAAATGGTTGTGAAGAGGATTTAGTTTATTCAGAGATGTAGCATGGAAGAAGGCCCTTCAGCCCACCAATCACCCGTTCACACACAATTTCTATGTTATCCCATTTTCTTATTTATTCCCAACACATTAGGGTCATTTCTGTTTATAGAGACCAATTAACTTACAAACCCACATATTTTTGGGATG
The DNA here is from genome assembly GCF_028641065.1 of Leucoraja erinaceus. Classification (NCBI taxonomy): domain Eukaryota; kingdom Metazoa; phylum Chordata; class Chondrichthyes; order Rajiformes; family Rajidae; genus Leucoraja; species Leucoraja erinaceus. The sequence continues at coordinate 26,536,662 of NC_073394.1, read as the reverse complement.
TGGGGGGAAACCGGACCTTCTGGAGGAAAACCCATGGAGATCGTGTAAACTCCACACAGACAGCACCAGAGGTCAGAACTGAACCTGGGTCTCTGGTGCTATGAGGCAGTGGCTCTACCAGCTGTGCCACTGTGCTACCCAATACAGTGGGAACAGTGTGTAGGGAGGAACTGCAGATGCTGGTTTAAATCAGAGACAGATACAAAAAACTGGAGTAACTCAGCGGGTCAGGCAGCATTTCTGGAGAATAGTAATAGGTGACGTTTTGGGTTGAGACCCTTCTTCAGACTGTAGGAACACCTTTCACCTGATCTGTTGACTGCCTGGTATACTACCTAATACTAGCAACAACTAGAGAGTGGTCCTGAGCTAATATCTACCTCACTGGAGACTCTTGGACTATCTTTAATTGGACATTATCTTGCGCTAACCTTATCGTGTTGTGTGGATACACTATGGATAGCTTTTCATTGCACCTCAGCACATGTGACAATAAACTAAACTTAAAGCTAATATTTCCCCCCCCCCCCCCCCCCCCCCACACAAACTTGCACAAACTTGCTGCCTAGTTGAAAGGTTCTTGAAGAGACCACCTTCCTAATGGAACAAATCACACACCTTGTTTGCTGGTGGTAGAAGGTTGAAGGGTGTGCCGGAGAGATCTCGCTCTTTCTTGACCGGCTTTGCACAGTAGAGTTCTAGTAGGCCCAGGTCGCAGCTACGGAAGCAACATTCTTCTACTATTCCTCTGTTCTGTCGCCGGCTGTTGGATCGCCCTGTCGGTCTACCTGAAAGATTGGAAATAATTTATCTTTTTCTTCCCCTTTAGTTTAAAAGAACATTTTAATTCCAGAATCTCCCTGTTAACATTGGCTTACAACAATGGAGAAAAGATCAACTGAATTTGCAGATTTATTTATTTATTTTTTTAAAAGCAATGACTATTTAACTTTGCCAACACAGCAGGAAAGGTCCTTGTAATGGGGTCCAATGAACTATGTACTATTAGCTGTAGGATTTGAGTTAAAGATAACTCTGGCCAAAGTTGTGAGCAATCACCTTTTATGTCAGAGTTTGCTCCGAACTTTGCCCATGTTAACTTATTCCAGTAGTTCAGATACTGTAGACAGGAATTATCCTTTGGGGAATCTCACTGATGACTGCATTCCTTTTTCTCAGGTCGATGGAGATAGCATCACTTTCCGTCCCGGGTGCACACACAGAAATAAAAACACTTAAGCCACATTGTTATGAAAGATTTGCTTTTCCGTGCAAAGGCTTTATCTTTCTCTTGAGGTGAAAAAAAAGGCCTCTCATCATATTCTTATTTTCATCTCTACTGCCGTGTGCCCTTCACTTGTGAAGATCTCCAGATGATCAAGCCAGATAAACAACAATACAGACATGTTGACTCAAGACATAACTATGCCTTCATTGCTAACCAAAGTCCTACAAATTGGGGAATTTGTTAAAAAATCAGGCTAGACCACATTTGTTTTAAAATGAGGCCAATTTGTTTGTACAGGCAGAATACCAGATACAACAATTGGGAACTCGGGTCTAAAACTGTCACGTGCGTGAAAAAAACCCAAAAAGAAATTCTTTCTTCCCCCAACCCTTTCTTCTGCAGAATATAGTTACAGAAGCCCAGATCATTAAAAATGTCTTCAAATGAAAGATGGAATGCAGCAGCGGTATTACTTTAATCAGAAGAATGTGGAAATAAACAAGCACTCCATTGTGACTATCAGCAGTGGTTTAGCTTTGTGTCCTTGTCAAACACGAGAGGGAACGCAGGAGAAATGTGCTTATTCAGCACAAGTGCAAGCTTGGAAATGGGCTCATCCACAGTGTGTGTCAGTGACACCTGCCTGTTGCTTCTTTTCTCCTATTCCAGCGAGATTTGTGAACATTACAAGCTTTGCAAATTGGCACAGGGCTCATCGTACACGTGGTGATCAAGATGTTTGAAGGAAATGACAATTCAGTTTAAGTTTCCTCAATCATTGGGATCAAAGCTTAAAAATCTCAGGAGGATCTCTGGAGGAAAAGGATGGGTGACGTTTCAGGTCGGAACCCTTCTTCAGACTCTTAAAAAGCTGCAAACGTTACCACTAGTATTTATAGTCACAAGCTGGGGGCTAATATACAAAATAAAATCCAAATCCAGCAGTATCTACTATTGATTAACACCATGAGAAAGTATTTAGTAAATGATCTGAGGTTCAAATGTTTGGTCTTTTTAAAAGTATATCCTAACCCACTGCAAGTCACTCAGAATACTTTGCGTGTTGGCACAGAGGGATCTCGAGGTTTATTAAATAGCAATATTAATTTTTATTGACATGGCACAGCTTGGAGGGATGCTGGAGCTCAAATGTCATTTGAAAATTTCCAAATCACAAATGGATGCTGCAACTCAAAGGTTCTTTGAAAAGTTTAGAATCACAAGTGCGCAAACACTTGAAGGAAACGCTTTCCCTTCATTACTGTTTGCATGGAAGCAGAATTGATAGAACATTCAAAAATCTTATCCTTACAGTACAAGTGTAAACACATACAACTCCATCAGATGAGTAAAGCCTTTCAATGGACAGAATTGGTTGAGGTCCAGGCTGTGGTTCATGCTTGTGTCTTGCAACCTCACCACTCCACAAGACCACGAGTCACCTGCACCTCAGCATCCTATATCCTTATTCTCACGTAATAAATATATATCATTGGAATTGAACTTTGCAATGACAGCTCCTGGTCACAATTCCCAAGGTAAAATAATTCTTAGTTCTGCACTTCCAATTATTTCAACATGGTCCTGAATGTTGCATTGCCTAATTTGCAGAATGCCAACCTGTGCCGGCTGTAACATGAACTCAATAAAGTCTCTTTAAGGGAGTCATTACTAAATGTCACTATCATGCGGTGAAAATGCAGCATGACAGGATTCAAGAGAAGCACTCAGTGTGAGGAAGCACCACCAGAAAACACTGGAACACACCGATAAGATTGGCAGGCTCCATAATCTCCACAACAACAAAAATAATAATTGAGGCCACAGGCTCTATAATGGAGATTTAACTGAGTGGCCACCTCCTTAAGCGTGTGCCAAGTAATCACCAAAGAGCAGGATAATAGTAATTGGGGATTGGGATGGGGGGGAAGGGGTGTTTGAGAAAGATAAATCAGATTGAGCAAATTTCCATATACAAGCCCCTCAAGGCAATTCTTTAGTTTCTGTTTTTTTTGGCATACAAGGGGTTAACTTACTGAAGTAAAATCCTCTTTCACCACACACAAACTGTAGTGTGTCCACCAATTCACCGCCACATAGTGTTTCAGCTGCAGACACTCCCTCCATGATGTACATTGTGAAAGCGATGGAAATGAACAGCAGATGCCTGGTTGGGGACATCTTTCTGCCCTGGAAAGGAAAACAAAAAAAGTTTCAATCAGCTGAACATGCCAATTCCCAATTATCTTAAAAAGTCTCTACAGTAGCTTCCCCTCACTGTGTTACCACGTGTTATTTTGTTTTGACAAGACCATTACATCCCTACTGATATCATTGGGGGATTGGAAAAAGTTGCATGTTGGCAAGTCAAAATTCCCACTGGCTCCATAAAGAACTTGAAGCAGGAGCTTGATTTGTAAGATGGCTTTGATTAGCTCTGATCCAAATAAATAATATCATTACATTGAGTCAGAGCGGAGATATTATCCTTGTAACACAAGCAGAATGGGAAATATGCATTCCAGAATCCAGTTCAGTCATCGCTAGCGTGCTGTCCAAAACCTCTGATAACATCAGTTTGGTCTACTACTTCAAAAGCAAAACAGGAGAATGAAAACTGATTGCAAAAGACTTAAATTCTGCAACATCGCCAAGCAGCAGACATTGATGCTAAATGGTATCATTTCTCCCTCAAGTCCCATCAGCTGTTATAAAAGACTAAAAGCACACAGGACTGCTACTGACAGTCTGTCAAGTCTTTTCAGCAATGATTACGCCAGATTTAGAAGTTAATAAGCATCCGTTACTAGCACAAAATGAAATGTTGTGCACTGTCCACGGTACCCAGACCATGGTATTGAATGATGCAGTTGTGAATTATTAAAAGCAGAAAACTCCATGGGAATTGTGTGTGGTCTGTACCGGTGGAGAGCGTGAATGATTAAAGCACAGTCACAAATCCTGCACTTCATCAATAATATGTAATTGCTATAGTTACAGAATTTGGGTTAAAGTGTGCTGATTTATTTGCTATATATCTGAACTACTCTTTAAGCTTTACAAGTTTAAAATTAACAACTGAGGTTACAATTTCATAAATTAGATAAACTTCAAAATAGTTTGGGTGATAACAAATAAATTATTGAAATTATCGAGTTATTTCTGATCGTATGAAGTAGAAAAATACTTCTTGTATTTCCGAGTCTAGAAGGAATTCCAATACCTATTTTATAAATATACATCTGAATATCTACAATCGATATGCTCCAGTGTCGTTGAAAGTTCGCCCCAATTGTCAAAACTACTTGAAAGACGTACAAAGCGAACTGCTCCCAAACTGCAACTGGACTTTACATACAAAGATTTGGAGCGAAATAGCCACTCAAAACGTCAGTATGTTCATGAACACCAGAGCAGTCTGTGTCATTCGCTGAACGGCATTCTCCACTTCCCCTTGTTTAACTTCATTGAGAGCGATTTTCTTGGCAATTAAAAAAAAACTGCTTATAATGTTGCAATTTGTCAGAAGAACGTTTTTTTAAACACTAATTATTTCATAGCTAAACTAGGTTGGTGTCTTGTTTATGGGAAGCGTGCACTGTCAGGATGCAATAGATCTCAGCGATCGGTTTTGTCCGGGTGTAAGATTTTACAGTCAAGTCAAATCAAGGAATGTAGCGGCACACAAGAAGGATGCTAACGCTACCCAGTGGAATAGTCTGGGAAGCTCACTCCAAAACCAGGCTGTGAATAGCGAGCGGAGCACAAAACAAGAAATAAGGAGCATCAGATTACTTCTCTGTTCTCAGGGCCGGGTGTTTTTTTGTTTCTACGTTATTGTTAATGCATGCGCCCGATTTTAAAACTACCGAAATACGTTTAGAAACTACTGCGAACGCCGGAGGAAAGCGAAAGGCGGGGAATCGACCCAAAAAAAGCACTGTGGTATGCACAACTTTTCTAACCCTTTTTGTTAAAAATCGATGTGTTCTAAATAAAGTGAGTTCATTTTTGTTTTGCAAATGAAACCAAAAAAATGCAAAAACACGATTAAAAACAAAACGCCACCAGCTAGCACACTTGTAAAATAAATTAAGTTACCCAACGTTAAAAGTGGTTGCAACTAAGCAGTGAAATTAACAGAATGGAAACAAACGATTGCGTGCTAAGAGTTTTAAAATGAGATGCCTGGTTAATGCATTGTTACCTTCACGGGGTTGTCGCGGCAAGATGTGTCTGCACAAGTCGGGCAGAGAGCTGGGCATTTGGGATCCATTGTACGGCGGTTGTGGAGACGGAGGGGCGCACTAACCAGATGAAGTTCCTTCAAACGCTGCTCCAGAGTTCAGGAGACAGATAGAATAGAGCGCCCGCGCTCCTTATATACCCGCAGCGTGATCCGCAGCACGCAAGGCCACGCTCCGAGGGGTCACAGCCGCAGCACGGAGCTGGCAACACCGTCTCTCCCCCCTCTAGCAGCACAGTCGCCCTGCTTTCCACCAAGACCGTGCAACAATTAGCCTTCCTGCAAAATAAAACTGTTTGTGCTATTCCTTTTTAAAAGATCGTTGTCCTTCCCTCCCTTGCCCGTCTGGCTGTTGTCTTGTGTGTGTGAGTGTGGGTACAATTGTGTGAGTGTGGGTACAATTGTGTGAGTGTGGGTACAATTGTGTGAGTGTGGGTACAATTGTGTGTGTGTGAGAGAGTTTGTGTAATTGTGTGTAAATGCGTGTGCATGAGTTTGTGTAACTGCGTGTGTGTGTGCTTTTTGTAACTACTTTCTAATAATGCCGTTGTGCTTCAGATCTGTAATATTAGGCGCTCAATTTGACTTTTTAAACGCATAGACGCCCTCACTCGCCTGTCCCCGAAAAATATATATTATTTAACGTGGATCTATTCTGTCACTCTTGTTTATCATATCTCACACCCCTAACGGTCCTCTTTATGTTGACAACTTTTGATGAGGTATCCAACCCCCCCCCCCCCCCCCCCGTGATCTCAGGGAAGGAGGGAGGGGGCGGGATGGAGGGAGGGCGGAGTGTGGGGAGATAGCATTGTTCTACACTTGATAGCAACCACTAAGGTATAGGAGGATGAAAATTAACGTCCAGGTTCAGGAGCAGCTTCTTCCCTACAACCATCACGTTATTAAAGATTACAACCTCCAAATAGGCTCGATACCACAGTATATAGACTTGGGGACATTATTTTTGACTTTGCACTATTATTATCTATTCATTTAGTGTCATAGTCATATAGCGTAGAAACAGGCCCTTCGGCCCAACTTTCCCACACTGACCAACATGTCCCATCGAAACTAGTCCCACCTGCCTGCATTTGACCCATATCCCTCTAAACCTGTCTTATCTGTGTAACTGTCTAATTGTTTCTTAAACATTGCAATAGTCCTTGCTTCAACTACCTTCCCTGGCAGCTCGTTCCATACACCTACCACCCTTTGCGTTACCCCTCAGATTCCTATTAAATATTTCCCCTTCACCTTGTCTTTTTTTTATATATATGCTGAACTTTTTTCATTGTTTTTTATGAGTTTTACAGAGTACTATGTTTACATATCTGTAGATATGTATGTGTCTGAAGGGTCTCGACCCAACACATCACCTATTCCTTTTCTCCAGGGATGCTGCCTGACCCGCTGAGTTACTCCCGCATTTTGTGTCTATCTTGGGTGTAAACCAGCATCTGCAGTCCCTTCCTACACATGTTTAAATACCTGTTGTGCTGCTGCAAGGAAGAATTTAATTGTTCCCTTTCTGGATATATGACAATAAAACACTTATGATAAATAATGAGGTTCAGTCAGTGTGAGGAGTGTGGGGCGGGGAGATTGGAAATTGGACTTTTTTTTTAGAAATACTCTAATGAATTAGGCACTAGGGTTTCAATGTCAATTCCTCCCCTCTCCTTGAAATAGGTTGAGGAAAAACTGGGGATGAAGTCTCCAGTTCACTGTATTTGGGACCTGACATCATAAGGGACATCAGGTCAATATGGAGAGGTGGGTAACAATGTTAATTAATTAATATTGACCTGCCAAAGACAAATTGGGAGTGCAGAACAAACTTTTATTGACTATAGGTGCTGTCTGTATGGAGTTTGTACATTCTCCACATGACTGCGTGGGTTTTCTCCGGGTGCTCCGGTTTCATCCCACACTCCAAAGACGTACAGGCTTGTAGGTTAATTGGCTTCAGTAAAAATTGTAAATTGACCGTAGTGTGTACTATAATGTTAGTGTATAGCGATTGCTGGCCGCCACTGATTCGGTATGCCATAAGACCTGTTTCCATGATGTATCTCTAAACCAAACCAAGTGGAACTAAACTAACGTCACCGTCTTCCTGAAGAAGGGTTTCGGCCCGAAACGTTGCCTATTTCCTTCGCTCCATAGATGCTGCTGCACCCGCAGAGTTTCTCCAGCTTTTTTGTGTAACCATCACCGTCTTCCTGCTGTTTATGGAGGCTTTGGGAAACCCAGCTGTGGCCTGGAGGTAGAAGCTGTTGGCTCCATCCAGTCAGAACCTTTCTCATTGTCCTTTGCAAGCCAAAGGGTCACCCTTTTCCCCAATGTCAATAAGGGCGGCATAGTGGTGCAGCGGTAGAGTTGCTGCCTTACAGCCTCAGATACCTGGGTTTGATCCTGACCACTGTGCTGTCTGTACAGAGTTTCTATGTTCTCCCTGTGACCGCTTGGGTTTTTTTCCGGGTGCTCCAGTTTCCTCCCACATTCCGAAGATGTGCAGGTTTATAGGTTAATTGCCTTCTTTAAAAATTGTTTCTTGTGCGTAGGATAGAACTAGTGTACAGGCGATTGTTGGTCGGTGCAGACTCGGTGATCTGTTCTCCCTTTGACCATGTAAGTTTCCTGTGGGTGCTCCAGTTTCCTCCCACATCCTAATGCCGCAAGGGTTTGGAGGTTCATTGGCCTCTGTAAATTGCCCCAAAATGTGTAAGGAGTAGAGGAGAAAGTGGGATAAGATCGAATTAATGTGAACATCAGCGATAGTCGCCGTGGACTCGGTGGGCCAAAGGGTCTGTTTCCTCGCTGTATCTCTAAACTAAACTAAACTAAACCCACTCCCTCAGCATTGATCATCGGTCTGATGAAGGATCCCGACCCGAAACATCGCCTGTCCACAGATGCTGCCTGACCTACCGAGTTCCTCCATGGTTTTGGTAAGGACACCCCTCAAACATGGGAAGGGATATCATCCCAGGGGGCACATGAGTGGCAAGGGTGTTTTATTAAAGGCAGGTGTGAACATTACTGAGTATGACAACATTGAATCAAACGACACTGAGAATGTCTGAAGAGTTCTTGTACAGTTTTTGTGTTGTATATTTTTTTATTCTGAATAAAGTTTATTTTGGAAAAGAATTTAAAAAAATAATTTGGTCTGAAAAGTCTGAAGAGGAGTCCTGACCTGAAACGACACCATCCATGTTCTCCAGAGATGCTGTCTCTCTCGCTGAGTTACTCCAGGACTTTGTGTCTTCTCTGGTAAATCCACATCTGCAGTTCCTTGTTTCTAAGAATCACTTTGTGTTTTGCTCAAGTTTCCAGCATCTGCACTTCCCTGTGTTTCCCTCAGTATTAATACAGGTCAACACATCATCTAAACATCTCCTCAATCGCAATCATCCGATTACCGATCAGCCATCTCCCATTGCTGATCGCAGCCTCCCTCCCTCCTTTCCCAAACCTACCTGTGGACATCCCTCCAAGCCTGATCCATTTGTCCAAGGTCCTCTGTGACCTCCTGCCACTTGTTCTGTGTCCCAGAGCTACCACATAGGGAGTGGAAAAAAGTAAAAGGAGAAAAGGTCTTGCCGTTAGCTCTGGCAGCATCTCTGCATCCCATTCTTCTGCCCCCTCCCTGTCTCCCTGTAAAGAATGGAGCCATGCTGTCTGGTTTCCATTTCAGCAATTGGTGGCCAAATAATTCCACATCTAAATACTGGATTTAAAAACTATATAGATGGCAACCTTAAACATATTCACATTTTTCACACACAACGATACAATTGCCCTTGCTTTAGTTTCCTTCGCTGTTCAAATAATAGAGGTTTGTTCTGGAGTTAATTCATCATAGTGATGTTTTAACAGGGCTCTTATTTAACTGAAGCTTGTTTATAAAGAGAAGAGTGGTCAGGCTCTTGCTTTTACTGTTTACCTGCGATGTTGAGGTCTAAGTAGTGGGTTGTGTGAGTGATTCAAGATTTGATCTGTTTGCAGGGGCTGGAGAGCTTAGTTTAGTTTAGGTTTAGGATACAGCACAGGCCCTTTGGCCCACAGAGTCTACACTGACCATCGCTAATGCCTGGAATGCATTGCCGGGGTGGTGGTAGAGGCAGATACGATAATGGCATTTAAGAGGCTTTTAAACCATTGATAATGTTCACATGAGTTCGATGTTATCCCACTTCCTCATTAACTTCTTACACATTTGGGGGCAATTTACAGAGGGCAATGAACCTACAAACCCACGCGTCATTAGGAGTTGGGAGGAAACCCACAGGGTCGCAGGGAGAACGTGCAAACGCCACACGGACAGCACCCGAGGTCAAGATTAAACTTGGGTCTCTGACATCGTGAGGCAGCGACTCTACCAGCTGCGCCATTGTACCACCTCAAGAGGGGAGAAGAAACAGACACAAGACCCTGCTCCTGATTGTCATCTCATGACTCCCACCAGAGGTTTGCACATATGCATCTTGACCCAACAATGTACCTGCTTTAACATTCCCATCTGGATGTTCAAGGCCCTCGAGGTTCCAACAATTGCTTCTCATTGCAATCCATCCCTCTCTCCAACTCTCCAAGAATGTTTCCTTGCTCTCTGATTTGTTGTGTACTCCCCACTTTCTTTGCCTCATTAAGGGTAACCATGCTTCTTGAACCTAAACTCTGGACTACCCCTTTCCAAACATCGGGCAAAAGGTGTGGAAATGTGAAAACTGACATCTCCAGATTCAGGGGCAGTTTCTTCCCAGCTGTTATCAGGCAACTGAACCATCCTACCAACAAACTAGAGCGCAGTGCTGAGCTACTATCTACCTCATTGGAGACCTTCAGAATATCTGTGATCGGAGTTTTCTGGACTTTATCCTCAACTAAACGTTATTCACATTATTCACTTTATCATATATCTGTACACTGTGGACGGCTCGATTGTAATCATGTATTGTCTTTCCACGGACTGGTTAGCACACAACAAAAGCTTTTCTCTGTACCCCAGTTTACATGACAATAAACTAAACTCAAACCTCTCTCCTCATTGGACTTTTTTCTGATTCCACGTTTGGTCACATATCCTTATATTGCCCTCCTTGGTTTCCTTCAAAACACTTAAGAACCCACTTCCTTGAAATGCAAAGATCAGCGTCCTACTCTCACCTCCATTCAGTGTCTCCTTAATTCCCAGCTGGGAATGCTTTGGGAAACTTAATTACATCAAAGGCATTAGCTAAGTACAGCACGTTGAAGCCAACCTTTACAATAACTTAAGAATATTGATTTCCCCATTCATTTGACCCTCTCCTCGTCATAAGAACAAATCATTAAAAAAAATTCATCAGCGCCAATGATATGTAGAGTACAGTGGGAAAGAACTTACATTAATATTGTGCCAATTGCATCCTGTGGAGATCCCAAAGGACCCAGCAGGAAATGAATTACTTTGAACAGCCACTGTTGCAATGTAGAAAATTGTGGCAGAGAATTTTCCTTACGAGAGAGGAGGCCAGCAGCCCATTGAATGTATGTTGAGTTGAATTGAGTTTAGTTTATTGTAACGTGTACCGAGGTACAGTGAAAAGCTTGCGTTGCGTGCTAACCAGTCAGCAGAAAGGCAGTACATGGTTACAATTGGGCTGTCCACGATGCACAGATACATGATAAAAGGAATAACGTGGATTGTAATGCGTGATTGTAGGTCCACTTCCGCACGAAGAGTTGCCCGGGTTGGGTGCCATCTTGGATCCACCTTCATCGTGGTTCTCACTGAGGAGCGTGATGGGACTAGCGTGGATTGGACATCCTGGCCTGTTTCCGTGCTGTATGACTCTGCAACCCTGTATGACTCCGGTCCCGTCCAACACGCCCTACAATCGCCCCCAGAATCTGAAGTAATTGTCCCCAGTCTGAAGAAGGGCCCCGACCCGAATTATCACATATCCCTTTTCTCCAGAGATGCTGCTTGACCCGTTGAGTTACTCCAGAATTTTGTGTCTATCTTCCCCATAATCGATGTTCCCCACATCCGCATGAATTCTACCAGCCATATATAAGAGGTTAATTTACAGTGGCCAGTCAACTTACCTACCAGCACTTCGGAAATGTGGGAGGAAACTGGAGCATTTATGTAGTCACAAGAAGAACGTGCACAATGGCATAAAGATAGCACTGGAGGTCAGGATTGAACTCTTGTCACTAGAGCTGTGAGGCAATCTAATGCCTGAAGCTGTGCTGGTCGACCAAGCCCCACGCAGTAGAAACAAGGACATGCAGATGCTGGTTTACAGAGGGAGACACGGAGTGCTGGAGTAGCTCAGTGGGTCAGGCAGCATCTCAGGAGAAAATGGATAGGTGACGTCTCAGGTCAAGACCTTCTTCAGATTGATAAACAGAGTACTGGAATAGCTCAGTGGGTCAGGCAACATTTCATGGGAACATGGATAGTTGATGTTTCGGGCCAGGAACTTCTTCAGTAGCCTAGTGGGTCAGCCAGCGTCTCAGCAGAACATGGATAGACGATGTTTTGGGGCAGGATCTTTCTTGAGACTGATACACAGAGTGCTGGAGTAACTCAGCGGGTCAGGCAGCATCTCAGGAGAACATGGTTGGATGATGTCTCGGGTCGGGGCCCTTCAGTGATCAAGTCGTGAATCTTCGTATTGCTGGATGAGAGGAAAGTGGAGAATGCCTGCAAATGTTTGCTGCTAATAATGCCTGCTAATATTTAGAAAGAAAGACTTTGCCTGAAAGCTAATCAATCCAAAGGGTTGACATCAGGCTGCCAAATTGTCTGTTTGATCCTCTGATTGAATCTTCACAAGAGTATGAGACCCAAAGCCTTGTATGTTCAAGGGCACCATGTGGACTGCCCAGAGTAAGTCAGGTAGTCTGGGGTGGAGGCACTTAAGAAGGGAGCAGGGTTCTGGGTTTTAAGTCATACAGTAATAGTGTCACATAGTGTGAAAACAGGCCCTTCGGCCCAACTTGCACACACTAACCAACATGTGCCATCTACACTAGTTCCACCTGCCCGCATTTGGCCCATTTCCCTCTAAACCTGTCCTATCTATGTACCTTGAACTTTGAACTTTTGTTTCTTGAACTTTGCGAATGTACCTGCCTCAACTATCTCCTCCGGCAGCCCGTTCCATTCACCCACCATCCTTTGTGTGAAAAAGTTACCCCTCGGGTTCGTATTAAATCTTTCCCTCCTCATCTTAAACCTACGTCCTCTGATCCTCTATTCCCCTACACTGGGCAAGAGACTCTGTACGTCTACCTTAACTAATCCTCTCGTGATTTTGTCCACCTCTATAAGATCACCCCTCATCCTCTTGCACTCCAAGGAATAGAGTCCTAGCCTGCTCAACCTCTTCCTATAGCTCAGGCCCTCGAGTCCAGGCAATATCCACATAAATCTTCTCTGCACCATTTCCAGCTTGGGGGAAGAGTGTGCAACTCACTTGACGCATTTGACACTTACTTTTTTTCTTTTAGCTGACATTGGTTTGTGTTAAAAAAAACCTCACACACACAATGTGACCCGATCCTAGTGCATTTTGAAAGATATGGGCAGTACCAGTGACCAATGACAGTTCCACCATTGGATCCCATGCTACAATCTTCACTCTATGCAGATTTTTGACATGTTTCATCTCGCACTGTGACACACAATTTGGGCCCCACTCAGCAGCCATGGGGATGGAAGGAGGGGGGAAGGGCAGAGCAGGATGATGCGAATAGTTGGAGTGTCATCTATAATTTTTAATTTGTGGCACATTGGCGCGGCTAGTAGAGATACTGCCTCACATAGGATGGGTAACATAGAACCAGTGAGAATGAGTGATTTGTGGTTGGCGTAGGAATGGTGGACCGAAGGGCCTGTGTCCATGCTGTATCTCTAAACTAAACATAGACAAACTTAAGGTGAGAGGAGCAAGATTTAACAGGAGTTTGAAGGTGGTATATATAGGGAATGAGTTGCCAAAGGAGGTAGACACAAAAAGCTGGAGTAACTCAGCGGGACAGGCAGCATCTCTGGAGAGAAGGAATGGCTGACGTTTCAGGTTGAGACCCTTCTTTATTCTGAAAAAGGGTCTCAACTCGAAACGTCACCCAATATTTCTCTCCAGTGATGCTGCCTGTCCCACTGAGACTCTCCAGCGTTTTGCATCTATCTCCGGTTTAAACCAGCATCTGCAATTCCTTCCTGACAAAGGAGGTAGTTGAGGCATGTACTATAACCACATTTAAAAAACATAGATGCGTACATGTAGATGAAAGGTTTAGAGATAAATGGGCCAAACACAAACAAATGGGACTAGCTTAGATGAGACATCTTGGTTGGCGTGGACGAGTTACTTCCATGCCGTTACTTCCAACCCAGCAGAATTCAAACTTTGTAGCTGCATCTTCAGTGGTCGAAAATATTCCAGCAGAGCATTTGCACAATTCTTCCTCCAAAATAAGAAGCTTTTTGTTGGTTCTCCAAAAGCGAGCCAATTCTGTACAGACATTTGGCTTCAGAGACCACAAAACCTGCAGTGCCTGGTGCAATTGTTTATTGAGAGATCAATCTGATGCCCACCTCATTTAGTCCCCCTTCTGCAATCCCCAACACTGCAAATCTGTCGCATTTTCGTTTCACCCACAGGATCACTACATGGAGACCAGTTAGCATCTGAAAAGGGAGGAAAGATCAGAAAGCGGACAAAGCAGGGTCTTGTCTGTGCATGCCTGGTAGCTGGTCATATCACAAGGTGAGAATCTGTGATTGCTTTTGGTAATCTGCTCCTGCCTATAACGAGGAAGGAGACAAGAGCAGAAAAGAATGTCTAAGCCTTGACTGGAAGCATTAAAAGAAACCACTCCTAATGTTTAGCAGTGTTAAATTAATAAAGTATACATATTTAGTGCACTTGCAGCCTGGAGCTGCCCTTATTTGTCAGACAATGGAATGAAGATAACCTTTTTGCTTTTGTTTTAATGGATGATAACCTCATTAGAGCTATTTTCTTTCAAATAAAAGGGCTTTTGTATGCTGTTGGAGTCTGCGTTAAGTACTTGTTCTGAAGAGGAATTAACGGTAGATCATTCCCCACTGGAAATTTGGTGATTGCTAAACAGAAATCCTTTGTTTAATTTAAAACATTTTAATGTATATATAAACTCTCCCGACCACAAGGTGGTCACTATGTATGGTATAAACAACTCAGCAAGCTGTGTTCCAAGTGCTGTGGTATTCCACCAAAGAGCCACCTTGAGTTCTGTGAGTTAACAGCTTCATTTTTAGTTTGGAGATAGAGCGTGGAAACAGGCCCACCAAGTCCGTGACGACCAGCAATTAGTGACAATTTACAGAAGTCAATTAACCTACAAACCTGGACTAGCTCAGCGGGACAGGCAGCATCTCAGGAGAGAAGGAATGGGTGACGTTTCGCATCGAGACCCTTCTTTCTGACCCGACCCGAAACGTCACCCATTCCTTTTCTCCAGAGATGCTGCCTGTCCCACTGAGTTGCTCCAGCTTTTTGTGTCTTTCTTCGGTTTAAACCAGCATCTGCAGTTCCTCACTACACAACCTACAAACCTGTACGTCTTTGGAGTGTGGGAGGAAACCGGAGCACCCGGAGAAAACCCATGTGGTCACAGGGAGAACGTAGAAACTATGTACAGACATCACCTGTAGTCAGGATCGAACCCTGGTCTCTGGTGCTGGAAGAGACCAACTCTATCATTGTGCCACCTGCCAAAAGCCACCCAGTGATGTGAGAACAAGTGAAGGAGAACCGCAGGGAAGGGCACAGGGTGGGACAGTGGCTCAGTGGTGGAGTTGCTGCCCTACAGCACCAGAGTCCCGAGTTTGATTTTGGCTACCAGTGCTGTCTGTACAGAGTTTGTACATTCTCCCTGTGGGGGAGAGGGGGAAAGTTCCTAATCAGGAATCTCTGCTTTAAAAATACCCAGTGACTCGGCCTCCATAACCGCCTGTAGTGTATGGGTGATCAATAGTTGGAGGGCTGAAGGGCCTGGTTTCATGCTGTATCTCAAAAACTAAAGCTTAAAAACCAAAACAAAGAACTCCAAAACCAATGCATGGGCATGGAAACACCGTTTGTTTAATGCAGCCACATCAATGATGGCCTAATCTGAACCGAACAATAACTTTCGCCCCTGGAGTGCTTTTAACAGCAGCAATCTTATCACAGGTAGCTCTATTAATCTGTTTGCACTTCACTTTTTCTTGGAAAATGCAAGTCACAGATGTGACTTTAATAACAAAGTGTATGACTGTATCCATGGTCATCTAATCCTTGCCAAGTCTCAAGTGGCAATTTACTAGACGTAACCTTCATTGCGACTTTGGTATTAGTCATGGAGTTATAAAGCGTGGAAACAGGCCCTTCAGCTCAATTTGTCCAGGCTGATGAATTTGCCTACCTGAGCCAGCCCCATTTGCCCATGTTTGGTCCATGTCTCGCCAAATCTTTTCTATCCTACCTGTCCAAAAGTCTTTTAAACCTTGTACCTGCTTCTACCTCTTTCTCTGCTGCTTGTCTCACAAACCCACCACTCTCTGAGCAAAGAGGTAGACGCTCCTGTACTTTTAAAGTCTTTCCCCTATCACCTTAAATCTATGCCCTCTTGTTATAGACTTCCCTACCCTGGGAAAAAGAGTTGAGATCACTCACCTGATCTATGCGCCTCATGATTTTATCTACCACAGGGGCGGCAAGGTTGTGCAGGAGCAGCAAGGTGGCGCACTGGTAGAGTTGCGGCCTTATAGCGCAAGAGACCCGGTTCTATCCTGACTTAGCGGGACAGGCAGCATCTCTGGAGACAAAGGATGTGTGACGTATTGTGTTAGGTCCCTTCTTCAGACTGAAAGTAGAGGTGAGGGAACTGGAGGTAAGAAAAGTCCAGAACAAAGCAGGGCCAAGGAAGATGACCAAGGAAGGGTGGAACCCATAATGGCCCATTGCTGGCTGGGGAAGCGAACAGTGGAACTAGTAGGATGTCCAGGGTAGGGGAGGGGGGACAGAGAAAATGCAGGGGTTACTTAAAATTAGAGCAATCTACATTCTTACCTCTGGGTTGTAAGCTACCAATGTGAAATATGAGGTGCTGTTCTTCCAATTTGCGTGTGGCCTCACTCTGACAGTGGAGGAGGCCTGGAAGAGAAAGATCAGGATGGGAATGGGAAGGAGATTTAAAATGGTTGAAAACCGGGGGATCGCATAGGCCAAGGCGACAGAGTGTAAGTGTTCAGCGAGACCATCGCCCAGTTTGTATTTGAGCGTTGAACCATTGTACATGATCCAGACCCATGGAAATGTAGCTGCCTTGTGACTGTCCTCTGAAGTGACGAGGTGAGGGACTCAGGGATGGGCAATAGGGGTTGATCACCAGTTGAGGGTGAATAGTATGGGTGTTCAATGGGTTCAGTTCCAGGCACGCTATGGGCAACACTGACAGTGCCAAACCAAGGCAAATCAGTCTGAAGAAGGATCATAAAGTCATAATGTCATGTGAGGAGCAGAATTAGGCCATTCAGCCCATCAAGTCTACTCCACCATTCAATCATGGCTGATCTATATCTTCCTCATAGCCCCATTCTCCTGCCTTCTCCCCATAACCCCTGCCACCCGTACTAATCAAGAATATATCTATCTCTGCCTTAAAAATATCCATTGATTTGGTCTTCACAGCCTTCTGTGGTCCTGATCTGAAACGTTCCCTTTCCATTCCCTTCAAAGATGCTGCCTGACCCGTTGAGTTCTTCCAGCTCCTTGTACTTTGTTCAACTCACTGTTGTGTTTAAAGTCTATCTGATTTCTACTTTCACCACCCTTAATCAAAATAAAGATAAGGAACTGCCTGCTGTGTTGTTATCGCCCATTTTGTTCTGTCACAGATTTGTCAGAATTTCCACCCTATGAGTTAAAGGTAGATCTAATCGAATATAAATCGAGTATATATTCCAGGCAGGCGAACACTACTGAGGAAACTGCTAGATTAACTCAGCGGGTCAGGCAGCATCTCTGGAGAACATGGATAGGTGATATTTTGGGTCGGGATTCTTCAGGCTCAACATGGGGACACTTCTTCAGACCCAACCCAAAACATCACCTATTCATGTTCTCCAGGGATGTTGCCTGGCCCGCTGAATTACTCCAGAACTTTGTGTCTTTCTTTGGTAAACCAGCAACTGCAGTTTCTTTTTTACTTCAGCCGAACTCTGCTGCTTGGAGGGAGCTCCATAATATTCAGTGGGATCTATCAGAGAGCCATTAACTTGAGATTGGCCGATCGATTGATTGATTGAGTGGTTGATTGATTTGATTGATTAATGCTTTAATATCACGTGACATGTCAAAGTGAAATTCGTTGTTTTGCATACCATACACAAGGTATGCAAAGAGTCGCCATGTATAGGGCGCCACAAGCTAACAAAGTGTTCAACGTAGCCCCCAATGGTTCCTCTTTGTTCTACTGGCAGCCCCCCACACTGTGTCTTTCTTTGTTCTAGGTGTCCCCCCCCACGCCGGGTCCCTCTTTGTTCACTCACGCTTCACCCACCCCCCCCTGCCAGGTCCTTCTTTGTACTCCTTCTTCAGGCTAGCTTCAAAAAGAGTCAAGAGTGAAGAATGTTTAATTGTCATATGTGTGGACAATGCATAATGAAACTCTTACTTGCAGCAGTATAACAGGTCTGCAAACAAATTACACATACGTTTGCCGTAGGCCAAGGCGGACTATGCGTGATGATCGCCAAGTCTGCGCTTGGTCTTGTCGAGATGCCTTCCAGCATTTGTAGTTTCATCCTGGGAAAAAAATTGATTCAAAATTGTGGGATTCATTTCGAATACCTCGATAGGAGCAGCTGTTCCAGGGCAATGAAGGGTGTGCTCTAGGTGTTGGCCTTGCCAGCTAAGCTCACATCTAAGCTCACCTACAACTGTGACGGGTAATCCTTTCAAGAAATAAATGACCAACAAATTCTGGACAACAAAACACTAACAGGAGGTGACTGCAGATATCCGCACATTGTAAAGACCTGGACACAGGAATCCACTGGTCTTTAATGAACTGCTCCTTAATGTGCAGCAGACAGCAAAGATGCCATCATATCTGCTGCTGGATATTCACAGCAGACGGTAACACAATGCGGAAATCCAATCTTGCTTGTCTCAAACTATTTATTCTAGTTTTCTGTTTCTTTCTTTGAAGCAGTTATGCTGATGAGCAAATTATTAAATTGTCAATAATGTAACCGTTTACAGAGACGTTACTCTTTTGGAACTATCAGTCTTAGCTCATGCGTAACATTTGTAGATAAACTTGTTTAGTTTAGTTTAATTTAGTCTAGATTTTCAGTGTGGAAACAAGTCCACACCGGCCAGCGATCAAGCCGTACACTATCACTATCCTACACACTATGGACAATTCACAATTTTTACTAAAATTAATAAGCCTGCAAACCTGTACGTCTTTGGAGTGTGCACCCAGAGAAAATCCACACGGTCGCAGGGAAAACGTACAAACTGTACTGAACCCGTATTCAGGATCAAACCCAGGTCTTTGGTGCTGTAAGGCAGCAACTCTACCACTGCGCCACTGTGCCACAGTTTTAACTGTGTGCGGAGATTTTCCCCCATAGCATGGGGAGTTAGGCAGATTCTCAAACCATATTGAAAACACGACACAAAGTTCTGGAGTATAAACGGATCAGGTCGCATCACTGGTAAACATAGATAGGTGACGTTTCGGTTTGGGACTCTTCTTCAGACTGATTGTTGGGGGATAAGGGGGGGGGGGGGTGGAAGCATGAAGAGATGTGGGGGTGATTGCTGGCAATCCTGGCATGTGGATCGAGTCTAGGTCAGAATTAGGTCAAAGAGCGAGAGAGCAGCAGGAATGACAGAGGGGCAGTGAGAGAGCATCCCACAGCAGTGTGTTGAAGGCTTCCACCTGAAACATTACCCATCTTTTATCTTCAGAGATGCTGCCTGACCAGTTGAGTTACTCCAGCACTTTGTGTCTAAATTTCACAGAACTTCGCTCGGAGAGTGGAGAACTTCTTCAAAGTAGGCATACCTTGAGTGAAGCAGTAACATTTACTGGTTTACAGATAAAAGTACCAGCAACATCACCTATCCATGTTCGCCAGAGATGCTGCCGGACCTACGAGTTACTCCAGCATTTTGTGTCAATTTTAGTAAATTAGCATCTGCAGTGCTTCTAGTTTAGTTTAGAAACATAGCATAGAAACAGGCCCTTTGGCCCACTGAGTCCATGCCAGCCATCAATCACCTGTTCACACTAGTTCTATGTCATCCCACTTTCTCATCCACTCCATACACATTAGGTGCAATTTACAGAGGCCAATTAACCTACAAACCTGCATGTCTTTGGGACTTTAGAGGAAATCAGAGCACCCGGTGGAAACCCACGCAGTCGCGGTGAGAACGTGCAAACCCCACACAGACAGCACCAACATTAGGGGCAATTTACAGCAACCAACTAATCTACCAACCCACACGTCTTTGGGATATGGGAGGAATCTGGAGAACACTCCAGAAAATCCCTTTGGTCACAGAGAGAATGCACAAATTCCACACAGTGCCCAAAGTCAGGATTGAACCTTGGTGGCTAGAATTGTGCACCAGCAGTACTATCCACTGTGCCGAAATACTTGTGTTCATTAATGAAAGGATCCTGTTAGTATTGTAGTGTCAATGGATCTAATTATGTTCTGTACTGTCCTTTTGCTTTCCTTTTGACATTTATTCGGCCAATAACCTTCTTCATGGTTGGGGGAAAATGGAACCTGCAAGTAATACCAAATTAACAGGCGATCTATCAGTTTAGGGCAGTAAGAATTATTTTGGCCACACTTATCGGAGGTGAAGCAACAAAATGGAGGGGAACAGCACAGGAAGAGGTGGGGACCAGGAGAACGCAACATAGGCCAGCAGAAGATAGCCACAGATAGTCACAAAGTGTTGGAGGAAGAAAATGGGTGACCATTTGGGTCGTGACCCTTCTTCAGACCCGAAATGTCACCCATCCTTTTTCTCCAGAGATGCTGTCTGACCCGCTGAGTTACTGCGGCACTTCATGACTATTTTCGGTATAAACCAGCATCTGCAGTAATTCCTAAACAGAAGAGTAACCACAGTTTTATTGACTCTTAGAAAGAAGCAGGGACGGTCAGAAAAAAGTGAAGTTCAGGAACAGGGTCAAGCAGAAATAATGATGACTAGATGTGATCAGCAGGAAGGCGTGCGGATGACAGGAAGATTTGGGGACCAATAAAAAGGTGTAAGGACCATCAGTAAAGATCAACAAAATGAAGCCTCAGATCTAATAGGACATGTTTAGATGGGGCATCTTGGTGGGCATGGATGAATTAGGCCAAAGAGCCTCTTTCTGTGCCATATGACTCTACCAGAGTGGGAATCCCAAAGTAATGAGGGAAGAGTAGAATGGACCAAAGAGGAGGGGCCATCAGATAGGAGTGGAACCCAGAAGAAAGAAGGGCCCAGCAGAAAGTAGCAGGGCCAGAAGAAAAATGTGGGGACCAATAGAACACGGTGAAGACCATCAGGAAAGGGTGGGCACTGGGCCTGCACTTGCTGGAGTTTAGAAGGCTGAGGATGGACCTCATTGAAACTTACCGAATAGAGAAGGACCTGGATACAATGGATGATGAGAGAATGTTTCCACCAGGGAGAGTCTCGAACCAGAGGCCATAGCCTCAGAGCATCAGGACATACGTTTAGAAAGGAAATGAGGAATAATTTCTATAGTCAGAAGGTGGTGAATCTGTGACAGCTGTGGAGGCAAAGTCAATGGGTATTTTTAGGGCAGAGATTGACAGGTTCTTGATTGGTAGGGTGTCAATGGTTATGGGGAGAAGGCAGGAGAATGGGGTTGAGAGGGAAATATTTAACAGCCACGATTGAATGGCAGAATAGACTCGATGGGCCGAGTGGCTAACCTCTGCTCCCATGGCTTATGATCATGAACATATGGACCATCAGGAAAGGGTGGGGACCATCACAATGAAGCAGAAGTAACAGGATGGAATATGTTCCAATGTAAGGGAATGGCTGCAACCATGTACCTTTGCATCTCGAGGGATTGTGAGAAAGTCTAATTCGACCTCAGGCCACTAGAGTCATCGTGATTTTGTTTTTGCAGCAACTTACCTCTCCATTCCTCCCAGCAACGTCAGCTGCCGAGGCTCACGTGTGAAGAATGAGCCTACACACTCTGCACCCGGCCTGAGTCTGTGTAACATGTGAAGTGAAGTTCATGATTCATCCAAGGCAAGGAACTGAAGCATAGTAACACGACCACATGGTATCAACCACCAGCAACTCAGGAGCTGCTGCTGTCTTCTTGACTCTGTGTTGCACTGTTATTCTACGTTCCCTGGGCCCCGTGTGTGACAGGGTAATGCAGTAATTACACACAGTACAAACTATAATTATTGCGCGTACGCTGTTGTTTTTCACTTGCTCTGCTGACATCCAGTCCACCCCACTGTCTATCACATCCTTCGGATTGCTGCTGCACTTGTTGGAAGCAGTTCAGTGCTCACCCTTCCCCACTCACTAGCGACAGCAATGTTTTAATCCACCACCAGCTTTTCCAGTATTCAGGGGAACTTTGCTCCGAATGGTCGGGAAGAAGTGGGTGTTAGGATTTGGGGAAGCGGGTGGGGGGGGGGGGGGGGGGGGGGGGGGTGAATGTAGAACTTGCTTGTATAAAGCAGAGGCTCCAGGCCACCCACAGGCAGACCCGAGACAAAAAAAAGGCAGCCCTGTTCTGCTAGAACCACTAGTGGGAGCTCTTTAGCTTTGTCGTCACTGGCACCTGACTGCAGAAGGATAAACCCACAAGTGAGAAGAGTACCAGTGCTTTTGAATACTTGAGGGCTGTGATGTTAATGCCACAAGGCTGCCCCTAACATCACAGCAGTGCAGTTGGGTAGACTGTAAGGCCAGAAACTTCACATTATACATAGTCATAGTGCAGGGAACAGGTCCTTCGGCCCAACTTGCCCTCACCAAACAACATGTCCCACCTGCCCACATTTGGCCCATAGCCCTCCAAACCTGTCCTATCCATGTACCTGTCTAAATGTTTCTCAAAAAAGTACTGATATAAGTTACAGATAATACAGTGGATAGAAAAGGACACAAAGTGTTGCATTAATTCAGCAGGCTAGGTGGGATAATATGGACAGGTGGGTCGAGTCATTTCTTGATGAGGTGACAAAAAATGGTGACACTCGCAATGTCACCTACCCATGTCCTCCAGAGATGCTGCCTGACTTGCTGAGTTACACTTGCGCTACTGGCATCTAACATTCTTTGGTTTTACTCTCTAGCTTCAGATTATATACTTGTAATGCATTTGTACTAATTTTACTTCGGAGTCACGTGAGTGACGACGTGAAGAGCCCGCTCAGCACGCATGCGCGGCATTGCGTTCAGCAGTGCAACAACCGCATCGGGAGTCAGGCGCTCCCGCTACAGATTGAAAGACGGACCGTCAGGTAGGTACCCTGAGGTCGGGTTTCTTTCACAGGAGAGCCTTCTGCTTCGTTTTACAGGCAGAGAACAAAGGCTCTTGGACAAACCTGTCCCCCGCTCGACTGCAACGGAGGAGCGTTCCATCTGGGGGGGGGGGGGGGCAGCAACAGGCGGTAGGACCGCTTACCGGGCGCTCCGCAATTCCCGACACCGTGCCGAGCCCAGTCCCGCTAGCGCCTGAGCAGCAGGCTGGATGTAAAGCTACCCGAAAAATCGTCCGGCCGGTGGTTTCCGACTTGTCGGACAGGGATGTCTCTCCACCCGCACGGGGGAGAGACAGCCGCCTGAGCCGCATGGAGCGGCTCCTGGAGCAGGTGCTCCAGCGAGACGCGCTGCGTGAGGGGCGCTCTCGCAGGGGGAGTTCAGGCACTCCCTCCACAGTGCCTTGTGCACTGCCCATCGCTTCCTCCTCACCCAAGGGTAGCTTTGGTGACCAGGACTGGGCTGGTCAGGAAGAGGGGACGCTGGCTAAAGAAGTCGGGAGTATGCAAGGGGTGCAGGACCTGGAAGAGCTGCTGGGTGTGGTGGACCGCTACGTGGCAGCCCCACGTGCAGGAAGGCCATTAGAGCCTAAACTAGCGGCCAGCATCAACCACCTCTCCAACAGGCCCCTACAGGAGCAGGTGGTTAATGAGGCCTTAAAAATGTACACAGCTCCAGAAAATTGTGAGTCCCTCAAAGTGCCGGCTGTCAACAGCCAAATCTGCGGGCACGTCGGGACAAATATTCGGAACCAGGAGCTGATACTGCAGCGGATCCTCAGGCTCCTGACGTCAGCCATCACATCATTGCTCGTTCTGTGGACAATACGGAGATGACCACAAACCAACAAAACACCTCGCACTGTTGCACAACACGCAGTTTGAGATAAATAACCTCCGTAAAGATAAGACCTGCTTGAAATCCAAAATTCAAACCCCAGCCACTGAGCCAGACACACTGTTCTTTGGCAAAGACCTCACGAAAAAAGTAAAAGATATGGAAGAGGCCTCTAAAACTTTCGGTCTCATGAGGGCAGGCCCCGGGACAAGCAAACCCAAAACAACAATACCCAAGCGACAGCACCCCATCGCATCCACCAGTCGACGTCTACCATATGGGACTGGTGAAAGCTCGGGGAAGTCTTTATCACCGGAAGTCTTTTTTAGACCAAGGGCCCAGAACGGATCCCATGGAAAACGCGCCACCCCCCAACATCACCGTCACGTCAGACAATGCGCAAGACTCGCCGGTCTGGGAAAAGACAGAAGAAATACCCATAACCATGGAGGTAGGTGGGTCTGGTTCCTACCAGCATATAGAAAGTATGGGCTCAATACTAACAGGGGGAGATTACACCTGTTTAAGGGAGCATGGGAGTCTATCACGAGTGACAAGTATATACTCAATAGCATTAGTGTATACAAAATACAATTTATACTACAATAATTGCCACCAGTTCAACATTCACCCCAGAGGGTCTTTTCCCTCTCAGTTAAATAAAAACGAGAGGGACAAGTTGAACTGGTGACACTAATCACAAAGGGTATCATCAAAAAAACAAAACATGAACCCTTGGAATTTGTATCAAATATATTCACAAAAACCAAAAGAGATGGTGGATGTCGCATCATCATTGACTTAACTTCACTAAATATGTTTGTTAAGTATGTACATTTCAAAATGGAAGCGCTTGTTACTGCCAAACAACTAATTTCCAAAGGATACTTCATGGCAAGCATTGACCTCAAAGATGCTTACTATTCAGTACCCATTCACAAGGATCATCGCAGATACCTGAAATTTACCTGGATGGGGCAACTATGGCAGTTTAAAGCGTTACCCAATGGGTTAACATCAGCCCAAGATTATTCACCAAGATACTAAAACCAGCCCTGGCAATTTTAAGAAGACAAAAACATATTGTCACGGCATATCTTGATGATATATTAATAGTAGACAAGACCATGGAATTGGCTATATCAGCTGTATCAGCTACCAAACAGTTGTTCGAAACCCTGGGATTTGTCTTACATCCAGATAAATCTAAGTTGAAGCCATCCACAACCATGGACTACTTGGGCTTCACAATTAATTCAGTCCACATGTCTGTAACTTTGCCAAAAGACAAAACAACTGAATTGGCACAATCATGCAACAATTTAATGGTCAACGAGCGACCAACTATTCGACAAGTAGCAAGAGTAATTGGGGAAATGGTAGCAGCATTTCCGGCTACACAATTTGGACCTTTGCACTATCAAAACTTACAAAGAGCAAAGGTACAGGCACTAAAACGACATGCAGGTCATTATGATCGTATCATGAAATTACCCACTGAAGCAATATCAGAACTACAGTGGTGGGCATAGTTTCAGCCCTATCATCATCATTAACCCTACTTTAGTTATACAAACAGATGCCAGTGCTCAAGGCTGGGGAGCGACTAACTCCATATCCAGCACAGGTGGTAGATGGACTAACCTCGAGTCATCATTACTACTTACACTGGGCATTAACTATCTAGAGATGTTGGGTGCCTTTTATGGTTTAAAAGCATATGCAGCCAATACGCATCACTTGCATGTACGGTTACAAATAGACAATACTACGGTGGTGGCCTACATTAACCATATGGGCGGCATAAAATCGATATCATGCAACAAATTGGTCAACACAATTTGGCAATGGTGTGTCGAAAGACATATTTGGCTATCAGCAACTTACCTGCCAGGTAAGCTAAATACAGTGGCAGACACCAGGTCACGCAAATTTAATGGATGTTAAACTCAAAGTGTTTGCAGAGATTATTAAGCAATATGGCATGCCAGATATCGACTCATTTGCATCAAGGCTAAAACACCAGGTACCTATGTATGTCGCTTGGGAACCAGACCCTGAGGCAGCAGCAGTAGATGTGTTCGCCCTGGATTGGGGAAATTTCTTCTTCTATGCATTTTCTCCTTTCTGCCTCATCAGCCGTGTACTACGCAACATACAAATGGACTCTGCTTCAGGTATTTTGATAGTTCCCGACTGGCCTACACAGCCATGGTTCCCATTACTCCACGACATCCCTTCAAACATCCACAAGAAAACAGTACTTGTCCAGCATCAAAAAGTGGGATAAGTACTGCTTGGATACAGGGACCACCTACACAACCGCTACAGTTGCCAACGTACTGGAATTCCTGGCGAACCTTCACCACGATGAAGGACTCAGCTACAGTGCCATCAACACAGCTAGAAGTGCCCTGTCTGTCTATTTAAAAAAAGCTCCAGGACAAAAGGCCATGGGGTCCCACCCACTGGTGGTCAAATTAATGAAGGGTATTTACAACTCTAACCCCCCTAGACCAAGGTACACCCATATATGGGATGTCAGTGTGGTCCTGACATACCTCAGGGGATGGCCACCAGCCAGATCCCTCAACCTGGAACAATCTACGCTCAAAACACTCATGTTGATGGCACTTGTATCTGTACAGAGGGTCCATTCACTACACCTATTGCGACTGGACAACATGATCACAGCTCCAGACCAGATCTCTTTCATTATCCAGGGACTGATCAAACAGAGCAGACCAGGAACACCTAATCCAGTCGTGGAATTTCGGGCTTACCCGCCAGAACCACGGTTATGTGCCATGACCCACCTACTGTCCTACATAGACACAACCAAAAATATTTGAGGGAGTGAAAAAGCCTTATGGGTCAGTCATAAAAAACCTTATGGTCGGGTGACGAGCCAAACCATTTCGAGATGGCTCAAGCAGGTACTAAAAAAGCTGCCGGGATTGACACTAACATGTACAAATCTCACTCCACCAGGGCAGCATCCATATCAACGGCTGAAAGAATGGACTTGCCGATAGACCACATCCTGGCTACAGCAGGATGGTTGAGGGAAACAACGTTCAGAACTTTTTATAACAAGCCGTTGGCAAAACCTGTTTTATTTGCAGAAAAGATTTTACAGACTGCAAATATTTAATTTAAGCCCGTGGGAGCAGTTTAATTCGTGTTGTTATTGTTAACAAATACCTTTGTGTTTTTTCTATAAACAGATTCATTGGTTGATTACGATAACACACTTCTTCCCTCAAGGACTTCGGCAGTGAGTGAAGTAATAACTGTTACACGGTTTGAAATCACAGAGCTTTAAAATCTTCAAGTAGTCACTCACGTGACTCCGAAGTAAAATAGTAAGATTAAACGAGAGCTTACCAGTTTGAAGTTTGATCTGTATTTTATGAGGAGATACGATGAGGGATTACGTGCCCTCTGCTCCCACCCTCAATAATATGGGTCAAACTGATAACTGATGTCTCCTTTTCTTTACTATGTTTATTTCAATAACTGTGTCTATCTGTGATTCCACACCGCTGCTTTGAAGTATGCCGCGCATGCGGGCTGAGCGGGCTCTTCACGTAATCCCTCATCGTAACTCCTCATAAAATACAGATCAAACTTCAAACTGGTAAGCTCTCGTTTACTCTTACTATTCTATTACAGAAAGAAAACTGAGATTATGATTCAGGTTAATTTATTGATACCTACATCAGAGAGCAGAGAAATTCCTTGTTCACTTGAAGCTCAATAACATGGTAATGATAGATACAGGTCCACCAATGATTTTCCGGCACCCTTGGTTCCAGACCTTTGCCCTATTATCTGTTTTGCCAGACCAGAGGTCTCGGCCTCGGGGGGCCGTGACACTGGCCCGTTCACAAGTCTATTCTTTACACTATGGCCAATTTTACAGAAGCCAATTAACCTATAAAACTTGCAGGTCTTTGGATTGTGGGGGGAAACCAGAGCACCTGGAGAAAACCCACGTGGTCACAGGCAGAACGTATAAACTCAGCACCCATAGTCAGGATTGAACCCGGGTCTTTGGCACTGTAAGGCAGCAACTCTACCTCTGCGCCACTGTGCTGCCCTTGTACATAGGTGTACAGGGAGCAGAGCAGGCAAATGAGTTCCCTGAGGAACGTCAGTACTGAGGGTCAGGGTGGAGGAAGTGTTATGGCCAATGCTGACCAACTGAGGTCAGGAAGTATAGAAGCTCGCTGCAGATCGGCCGAGGACCAGAAGTTTAGAACTAAGAAATAAATTACAGCCTGTAAAAAATAAAGTCAAAGCTGAGCAATCTGTGGTGAAATGTATTACAATAACTCGTTAGTTAAAAGCACCAATTTAATCCCGAATCAATGGCAATACTCGCGAGTTGGATGAGCATCACTCTTGTCAAAAACTTACGCATGGGGCAGCACAGTGGAACAGCGGTAGAGTTACTGACTTACGGTATCCGAGACCCGGGATCGATCCTGACAACGGGCGCTGTCTGTACGAGTTTGTATGATCTTCCTGTGACCGCATGAGTTTTCCCCAGGACCTCCAGTTTCCTCCCAGACTCCAAAGATGTACAGGTTTGTTGGTTAATTGGCTTCGGTAACAGTGTCCCTAGTCTGTGGGATAGTGCTTGTGTACAGGATGGTCACTGCTCGGCGGAGACGTATGGTCTGGATCGAACCCGGGTCTCTGGCGTTGAAAGGCAGCAACTCTACCGTTGTGCCACTGCCAAGATGAGTGTAGAAAGGAGGGGAAAGGAATAGGGTGTCGACGTGGGGGGGGGAGGTGAAAAAATGGAAACACACATCGCCTACAATGTTTTCATTGAAGTTGCCCTATGGTATGGAATTTAGTAAAAGTAACACATGACCAAGGCACCTGTTACTCTGCATTATTTTTCCCCCATTGCTCATCTTGTCATTGAATGGTGTTGTCCTTCAAACAGAAGCTTCTCTTATATACACCTTGCGTTGTTTCAGGTCCTTCCAAAGTGCTTAGAGGCCATTAAGTAGGTTTGATGCATACTCACTGATGGAATGTAAAAGCCGTGGAAACCAATTTGTCTTCATTAAAGGACACAAAGTGCTGGAGGAACAGCGGATCATCTCATGCATAGGTGGCTTTTTGGGTCAGGTCCCTCCTACAGACTAGTCTTCAGTAACTTTGAAGTTTAATCAGTGGATCACCTGCATATATTGATGTAAGTTGAAGACACTGTATTAGCAGGGCAGTTGAGGTGACTGCCTAGTTTTATTTTGCGTAATGGAGTGGGATCTATGCTATCCAGTATCGTGGTTTAATGTGGAGGAAGGAACTGCAGATGCTGGTTTATACCGAAGATAGACTCTAAATGCTGGAATAACTCAGCAGGTCAGGCAGCATCTCTGGAGAAAAGGAATAGGTGACGTTTCAGGCTGAACCCTTCTTCAGACTGAAAGATAGAGAAGGAATCCTCGGTCTCCTCCATTGTCAGAGTGAGGCCACACGCAAATTGGAGGAACAGCACCTGATATTTTGCTTGGGCGGCTTACAACCCAGCGGTATGTATATTGATTTCTCTAATATCAAGTAACCCCTGCATTTATTGCTCCCCTCCTCCCCCACCCTGTTTGTCCTACTTGTTCCACTGTTTGCATCCTTGTATCCCGCTCGTTAGCGCATCATCCATAGCCAACAATAGGCCATTGTGGACTCCACCCTTCCTGAGGTCATCTATTGCTAGCCCTTTTTTGTCCTGGCCTTCTCTACCTTTCAGTCTGAAAGAGGTTTTGACCCAACACATTACCTATTCCATTTCTCCAGAGATGTTGCCTGACCCGCTGAGGTACTCCAGCATTTTGTGTCTATCTTGGTTTTATGTATAAGCCGAAAGGTGGAATCATTGACACTGCAGCATCCACTCAGTACTGGGGTAGAAATCCAGCAAGCATAGAGTGCTTCAATATTTCAGGGGGCTAACTTTTGGGATTCTATTTCGTTTGGGCTAGACATTGTCATTAACTGACCTCTCTGAATTATAGGATTGTGCTTTTAGTTATAGAGTATAACGTGAAGCCTAAAATTGCTGTCAGCATTAAGCCTAATGCCTGCAGAGTTGTGAGTGATACAGATCAGTAATTAGTGAGCTTCCGTGAGTGCTTATTTATTTCCTGCTTCCTGACTGCTGCAACATTACTGTGCAGTGAAAGTAAACTCTAAGTGCTAAAGATGTGCGCTATGCTCATTAACCTTTCTACTGCTGATAATATAGCTCGTGGATATCACATTGCACTCTAATGCAATGGTAATGCCTTGCATGTATAGTATAAAGCTTTGTATTGATGCAGAAGTTAGTCTGGTGTTCCTGACTGCTTAGCTGAAGGTGAACTGGCATCGAAACCATCTTTGGGGTTACAGTCAATGGGTAGACCACAGAAAAGGTAGACCTCGGGTGCTGTCTGTGAGGAGTCTGCATGTTCTCTGTGACCACCTGGGTTTCTTCCAGGTGCTCTGGTTTCCTCCCATTCTGCCTCCTACACCATTCCTGGCAGCACATTCCAGCCACAGATCTCTAATGTGTCGGGCAAGACGTGCCCCCTTCAAACCTTTCAAATCAGATGTAGAAACAAGGAACTGCAGATGCTGGTTATACCAAAGATAAACACAAAGTTGTGGAGTAACTTAGTGGGTCAGGCAGCATCTCTGGAGAAAAAGGATGAGTGATGTTTTGGGTCGGGGCCCTTCTTCAGATTCAGATTCAAGATTCAGATTCAGATTCAGATTCAATTTTAATTGTCATTGTCAGTGTACAGTACAGAGACAACGAAATGCATTTAGCATCTCCCTTGAAGAGCGACATAGCAAACGATTTGAATTAAAAAAATAAGTAATAAGTGTCCGGGGGGGGGGGGGGGGGGGGGGGGGGGGTGGGGGGGGGGGGGGGTGGGGTGATTGGCAGTCACCGAGGTACGTTGTTGAGTAGAGTGACAGCCGCCGGAAAGAAGCTGTTCCTCGACCTGCTGGTTCGGCAACGGAGAGACCTGTAGCGCCTCCCGGATGGTAGGAGGGTAAACAGTCCATGGTTGGGTTGAGAGCAGTCCTTGGCGATGCTGAGCGCCCTCCGCAGACAGCGCTTGCTTTGGACAGACTCAATGGAGGGGAGCGTGGAACCGGTGATGCGTTGGGCAATTTTCACCACCCTCTGCAATGCCTTCCGGTCGGAGACAGAGCAGTTGCCATACCATACTGTGATGCAGTTGGTAAGGATGCTCTCGATGGTGCAGCGGTAGAAGTTCACCAGGATCTGAGGAGAGATGGACCTTCTTCAGTCTCCTCAGGAAGAAGAGACGCTGATGAGCCTACTTGATCAGAGTAAAGGTATTGTGGGTCCAAGAGAGGTCATCGGAGAAGTTGACTCCCAGGAACCTGAAGCTAGAAACACGTTCCACCTCCATCCCGTTAATGTGGATGGGGGTGTGTGTGCCGCCTCTGGACTTCCTGAAGTCTACAATGAGCTCCTTGGTCTTCTTGGAGTTAAGGGCCAGGTTGTTGTCAGCGCACCATGCTGCTAAGTGCTGGACCTCCTCCCTGTAGGCCAGCTCATCGTTGTTGCTGATGAGGCCAATCACCGTTGTATCATCTGCATACTTGATGATGGTGTTAGTACCATGTACAGGTGTGCAGTCATAGGTGAAGAGGGAGTAGAGGAGGGGGCTCAGCACACAGCCCTGAGGAACGCCGGTGTTCAGGGTGAGGGTTGAAGAGGTGTGCTTGTCTAACCTCACAGACTGGGGTCTGTTGGTTAGAAAGTCCAGTATCCAGTTGCAGAGGGAGGGGTCGATGCCCAGGTTACCGAGTTTGGTGATCAGTTTTGATGGAATAATGGTGTTGAATGCTGAGCTGTAATCGATGAACAGCATTCTTACATAAGTGTCTCTGTTGTCGAGGTGGGAGAGGGCGGAGTGAAGTGCCGTTGAGATGGCATCCTCCGTACTCCTGTTCTTGCGGTAGGCAAACTGATAGGGATCCAGTGTGGGGGGTAGGCAGCTTTTGAGGTGTGCCAGGACCAGCCTCTTCAGTACACCAATGCAGTTTCTATCATTCATTAAAACTAGGTCAATGATCCAAAGCATGGGATTGGATTGTGCTGGTCTAGAGGCATACAACATGGAGAAGTATAGCATGGAAATAGGCCCTTCGGCCAACAGTTTGTGCCAAACATAATGTCAAGATAAATGAACCTCATCTACCGACACATAACCGATACCCCTCCATTCCCAGCATATTCATGTATCTATCTAAAAGCTTTTTAAATGCCTCTATCATATCTTCTTCCACCAACACCTTCGGCAGCGTGTTCCAGGCGCCTACCATCTTCTGTGTAAAAAAACTTGCCCTGCACATCTTTGGCCCTCTCATGTTAAAGCTATGTGTATATCCTGGATATGGTATATGGATACACTGATCTGTTTTGTAGTAAATGCCTACTATGTTCTGTGTGCTGAAGCAAAGCAAGAATTTCATTGTCCTATCAGGGACACTTGAACTTGGACTAACACAGCCCATCATGTCAGGAGGAGCTGAGACACAGATGTTAGCTGGTGCACGGTGGTAGAATACACCTCCGCAATCCCAAACCAGTTAGTCAGATGTGTTGCAGCCTGGGAGACTCCCATTCATCTGTCAATTGGAAAGAAAAAGCTCAGTTTATTTATTAATATTTTGTTTAGATTTTATTTTAAATACTTCATGTTAGTTTAATATGTTTTAATAAATGTTATCCCAATACTTTTAAAACACATGTGGGCACAGTGCTGCAGCTGGGGGAGCAACTACAGAACAAGTTTTGACCTCGTTTTAAAGAATGATGGAAACACTCCATTGATGATTGAGAGAGAATGGGGTTAGGAGGGAGATAGATCAGCCATGATTGAATGGCGGAGTGGCCTAATTCTGCTCCTATCACTTCTGAACTTATGAACATTGTCATACAGTGCCAGAATCCCAGGTTTGATCCTGAACTCAGGTGCTTCAGGTTGGAGTTTGTACGTTCTCCCTATGACCATGTAGGTTTCCTCTGGGTGCTCAGGTTTCCTCCCACACCCCAGAGACGCGCGGGTCTGTGGTTTAATTGACCTCTAAATTGACCCTCCTGCATGCGGTGAATGTGAAAGTCAGATAACATAGAACTGGTGCGAATCGGTGATCGATGGTGGACATGGACACAAGGAGCCTGTTTCCAAGGTGTAGCAATCAACCAATCAATCAATCAATCAATCAATCAGTCAGTTAATCAATCAGTCAACCGATCAATTAACCAATCAACCAACCGATCAATTTAAAGTAGTAGATAGACACAAAATGCTGGAGTAATTCAGCGGGCCAGGCAGCATCTCTAAAGAGAAGGAATGGATGACATTTCGGGTCGATACCCTTCTTGAGATGTAGTTTAGTTTATCGTCACATGTACCGCGGTAGAATCATAGAGATACAGGATAGAAATAGGCCCTTCATCCCAACTTGCCCACAACAGCCAACATGTCCCAACTGCACTAATCCCACCTGCCCGCATTTTTTGTCCATAACCCTCCAAACCTGTCCTATCCATGTACCTATTTCTTAAACGTTGGGATAGTCCCTGCCTCAACCATCGCCTCTGGCAGCTTGTTCCATACACCTACCACCATTTGTGTGAAAAAGTTACACCCTCCTATTCCTATTAAATCTATTCCCTTTCACCTTAAACCTATGTTCTCGATTCTCCTACTCTGGGCAAGATGCACTGTGCATCTATCTGATCTACTCCTCTCATGATCTTATGCACCACAATAAGATCACCCCTCATCCTCCTGCGTCCAAGGAATGGAGGCCCAGCCTACTCAATCTCTCCCTTTAGCTCAGACCCTCTTGCCCTGGCAATGTCCTCGTAAATCTTCTCTCTACCCTTTCCAGCTTGACAACATCTTTCCTTTAACATGGTACCCAGAATTGAACACATGGTACAGTGAGAAGCTTTTTGTTACAATTGAGCCATCCACGGTGTACAGATAAATGATGAAGGAAATAATGTTTAATGCAGGACATTTTAAAAACTCTTACAAATCATCAGTGACTTTGACAGGAGTTAAAGCTGCACAGATTGCCTCAGCAGTGGGCAGATTGGGCAGCAGTGGGGGATGAGTGGGGCCTTTGTGTTCTGTCCACTGAGATCTCCTCACAGCTGAAGCTACATCTCACCAGACAGCCTCTCGAGGCCCAGCCTGAGTGGTCCTGTGTACCTGGACGAGGTTAATATGGGTGTGGAGTAAATGAGGACGCCAAGCTTGGGTGGTTTGAAACATGCACACTTCAGTCCGTCAACTCTTTCCACTCAAAACGTTGAATGTTTCTGGTGTATTCAGTTCTTACCTTGTTTTTAAAAAAGCTTCATTATTTAATGGTGATGCAATCGTTTTTTATGCTAATATTAGAACTATATAAAGCTTCAGATTTTTGACTAATGCTCTACTAGTGAGTTAAAGCACTCACCCAAGCGGGCTGGCTGTAACAATAGTTTAGTTTTGTTTAGTTTAGTTTAGTTTAGTTTAGTTTAGTTTAGTTTAGTTTAGAGACACAGCATGGAAACCATCCAGTATTTAACATGTTTTGTCCCTGAATCTGGAAGTATGCATTTTCAAACTTCTGAACCTCTTATATGATGGGAGAGGAGAGGAGAGATGAGGGAGTGACTGAAGTGAGACTGATCCCTGGTTATGCTGGTGGCCTTGCCGAGGCAGTGTGAACTTAGGATATACTTCCAGCATTTAGGACCTGAAACATTAACTCCGTTTTCCCGCGTCTCTAGATTTTCAGAGAGGAGGGAGTTTGAGATTCTACGTGGCAAGACAAAAAATACTGGAAACACTCAGCAGGTTAGGCAGCATCTGCGAAAAGAGAAACAGTTAACATTGCAAGTATGAAACTGTCTGTCAGGTCTATGTCTGTTCTGCCAAAGTGTCCTTGGTTTGTTCTGCTTTGAACAGATGCTGCCTGACCTGCTGAGTGTTTTCAGCATTTCCTGTCATTATTTCAGATTTTTAGTGTCTGAAGCGTTTTAGACTACATCTCACCCAATCATTACTTGAAGCCTATCCTGTCGTGCAATATATTGGAGAGGATGCAATGGAGGTGTAAAATCATCTTTCCATAATCTTCACAATTCCGTGGATTTGTACTGCTGCCCATACATTATTGATTTAATTTTGTTATAGTTATCTTGCCTTAAAAGAAAATGCATTAAAAGACAATGTCTAGAATCACAAAGTGGATGCATTATTAATAGGATTTTAGCAAACTGTTTTTCATTTTGCTGTTTGCCATCTATACCAGTGATTTGGATTAGAATGTGCAAGGCATGATTAGTAAGTTTGCCAACAACTCTAAAATAGATGGCATTGTAGTCAGTGAAGATGATTAGCAGGAATGACTGCAGCATCTTAGTCGGCTGGGCAAGTGGGCTGAGGAATGGCAAATGGAGTTTAATTCAGATAGGTGTGAGGTGTGTTTTGGGAAGTCAAACCAGGACGGCCTTTACAGTGAACCCTGGGAAGTATTGTAGAGCAGAGAGAATTTGAGGTACAAGTACATGGTACCCTGAAAGTGGCGTTGCAGGTAGATAGAGTGGTGAAGAAGACTTTTACCACATTGGACTTTGTCATTCAGGGAGCTGAGTATAGAAGTTGACACATTGTATGAGACACAGATGGGGCCACATTTGGAGTATTGCATTTAGTGTTGGTCACTCTGCTATTGGAAGGATGGTATCAAGAGGGAAAGAGTGCAGAGAAGAGTTATGAGGATGTTGCATGGACTTGCACGATATGCCTGCACGATAGGGAAAGGTTGGGCAGGCGAGGACTTTTAGCTTGACAAGCAGAAGGCTAAGAAGTGATATTATAGAGTTGTTTAAAATCATGAAGGGAATAGATTTGGTGAAGACACGGTCTTTTTTCCAGGGGTAGTGGAATCTAGAACTAGTGCATAGGTCTAAGATAAGAAGGTACAAAAGTGGGTGGTTTTGTAGATAGTGAAGATGGTTGTGAACAATTGCAGCAGGATCTTGATCGATTGGCCAGGTGGGTTGAGGAAGGGTTGATGAAATGTGAGGTGTTGCATTTTGGGAAGTCTAACATGGGCAGGATCTACACAGTGAATGATCGGGCTCTGGAGAGTGTTGTTGAGCAGAGGGATTTAGGAGTGCAGGTGCATGGCTCCTTGAAGGAGGAATCGCAGGTAGATAGGGTGGTCAAAAAGGTGTTTGGCACATTGGCCTTCATCAGTTAGGGTACTGAGTATACAAGTTGGGAGGTCATGTTGTAGTTGTATAAGATGTTGGTGAGGCTGCATTTAGAGTATTGTGTTCAGTTCTGGGCACCATGACATAGGAAAGATGTTGTCAAGCTGGAAAGGGTACAGAGAAGATTTATAAGGATGGTGCCTTGAGTGCAGGAGGAGGAGGGGTGATCTTATAGAGGTGTATGAAATCATGAGTGGAATAGATCGGGTAGATGCACAGAATCCCTTGCCCAGAGTAGGTGAATCGAGGATCAGGGGCAACGTTTTCAATCAGAGGGTGGTAGATATGTGGAACGAAATGGCCGAGGAAGTAGTTGAGGCAGGTACAATAACAACACTGAGAAGACACATGGACAAGCAGGAAAGTTTGTGGGCCAAATGTGAGCAAATGACATTGGCATTGACAGGTTGGGCCGAAGGGCCTGTTCCATGCTGTGTTACTATGGCCCTAAGAATCCTATGCACCGACTGTAATAAAAAGCTACTAAAGAGCTGCTAATTTGTAGCTGATCTCTGCCGTTTAGCGCTCTCGTCTGTGTGATTGTAAAACAGATACTTCCATTGTTTTGTTGAAATGAGATATTGATATGATTGAGTGTTAGCAGCCTCCAGCTGACTTCTCCCATTTGTTGAATCACCACTAAGACCGACATTACAAGGCCACGGATGTTGAAAACAGCAAAGATTGTTTGTGCATTGACGTTTTCAGTCTTTAAAATTTGGATACATTTTTAAATGGAACCTGAGAGGAAGAGATAGGGCAGGTGCATAGAGCCCCTTGCCCAGAGTAGAGGAATCAAGAACCAGAGGACAGATTTAAAGATAGAGGAAAGATTTAATAGGAGCCTCAGTGGTAACCACTGGACTCAGTGGATTGTCAACTTCTATGGAGGGAAATGGACAGACAACGTTTCAGGTCAGGATCTGCCTCAAGACATTAATAACATGGATAATAGCATTATTTAACCTCTGAGATGTATTGCCCTGCTGATTTGAGAAATGATATATCTTTCACTGTTACATTGTCATTTATTAATACAGATTATATATGCACGGCAGCACAGTGGCACAGCGGTAGAGTTGCTGCCTTACAACACTTGTAGCACTGGAGATCCGGGTTCGATCACGACCACTGCTGCTGTCTGTATGTAGTTTGTATGCTCTCCCCGTGACCTGCGTGTGTTTTCTCCGAGATCTCCAAAGACGTACAGGTATGTAGGTTAATTGGCTTGGTGTATGTGTAGATTGTCTTGTGTGTGTGTAGGATAGTATGAATGTGCGGTGCTCGGTCGAATCGGTGGGCCGAAGAGCCTGTTTCCATGCTGTATATCTAAACTAAGCTGAACTAAAAAAATGTTTTAAATAAAGAGAGCTAGAAGCAATAGAAATGTTCCAATCAGTCAAGAGAAAAGTCCCCATCTGAAACGTCACCTATCCATGTTCTCCAGGGATGCTGCTTGACCCACTGAGTTACTCCAGCACCTTGTGCCTTGTCCTTGGTAAACCAGCATATGCAGTTCCTTGTTTCTACAGAAAGGTTCTAGTCCATACGAGCACTCGTCCTTACCACTTGAAAGCAGAAATGTGTGGTTCCTTTTACTGCTGTTGTTAAATTTGAGATAATCTTTTCTTAACCAAAGATATCAAGGTTTATGAGCAAAGATATTGAAAATAGCAACAAAATGCTGGAGTAACTCAACAGGTCAGGCAGCATCTCAGGAGAAAATGAATAGGTGATGTTTGGGTCGAGACCCTTCTTCAGACTGAGAGTCAGGAAAGAGGGAAACTAGAGGTATGAAAAGGTTCAGAACAAATCAGAACCAGCACAGATGGCTCAAGAAAGGTCGAGCCCACAATGGTCCACTGTTGGCAGTGGAAGAGGTGATAATAAAGGGATACAAACAGTGAAACTAGCAAGATTACTAGGGTGGGTGAGGGATGGAGAAATAGAGAATGCAAGGGTTACTTGAAATTAGAGAAATCAAATTTCTCTAAAAGATAAAAGCTGGAGTAACTCAACAGGTCAGAC
Source organism: Leucoraja erinaceus (assembly GCF_028641065.1). Classification (NCBI taxonomy): domain Eukaryota; kingdom Metazoa; phylum Chordata; class Chondrichthyes; order Rajiformes; family Rajidae; genus Leucoraja; species Leucoraja erinaceus. Next base: position 26,498,392 of record NC_073394.1, on the reverse strand, counting down.
AACATCACTGGAGAAAAGGAATAGGTGATGTTTCAGGTTGCGACCCTTCTTCAGACCGATCCATATAATTGGGTTGAAAGCTGCCCAAGCAAAATATAAGGTGCTGTTCCTCAATTTGGGTGTGGCCTCACTCTGACAGTGAAGGAAGCCCAGGCCAGAAAGGTCATTATGGGAATGGGAAGGGGAGTTGAAATGTTTGGCAACTGGGAGATGGTGTAGACCAAGGTGGATAAGTGTTCAGATAAACGATTACGTTTGGTCACTCCAATATATAAGAGTCTACACCGAGAGCAACGGATACAGTAGATAAGGTTGGAGGAGGTACGTGAACCTTTGCCTCACCTGAAAGGACTGTCAGCTATTGAATAGTCAGGATTCCATTAAGACACAAGGAACTGCAGACACTGGAATCTTGTAGAGAACGGAGTATGTTGGAGTAACACATCGGGTCAGGCAGCAGCTCTGGAGGACATAAACAAATGACATTTTGGTTCAGGACCAATCATTAGACTGCCTGACCTGCCGGGTTACACCAGCACTTTGTGCTCTATGCATGCTCCACCTAAACTGTTTTGAAGGAGCAAAATGGCCTGGTACAGCTGCTATCTTTCTACAGACCCATCTATCTATCTCCTATCTTCTATCTTCTATCTATACATAACTAAAACTCTGATCTTGTGCTCTTCCGGTTTATGGGGTTTTTCTATTTGTGATGCCTGGTTACTCACCGTTCTCCTGTGCTGAGAGTGCAACAAGTTTCGTTCCGATCCGTGGTATATTGTAAAAGTTATCGAGATTTAAAGATCTTAAAAACCCCGTATGCTCAGATTCCATCAGTCAGCGCCACGCAGATTGGGCTCTTCTCCTGTCAGTCAAGGCCATGGCCGGGTTGGCGACGCCCCTTCCTGCCCCACCAGCGGCAGCCTGTCCCGCCTCACTCACAAACTCCTCTCTCCCCTCCTCATAGTGGCTTGTCTAATGTCTCCCTCACCACAGGTGGCGGCCGTGGTGGGGGTTCAGTGGAGGCCCCGGTCCCATCTCTCTCTCCCTCATCACTCACCCCTCACCCCCACCCACCCTCTGAGGCAATGGCAGTCCCGTCTACCTGTCCCCCCAGGTCCATCTCCTCCGCCGCCTCCGTTGCCTTCTCAGAGGAGATCTTCTCCACCAGATCGAAACTCATGGTGCTCACTGTGACTAACACCAACTCCATCCCCTCTCCCCCCAACCCGTGGGCTGAGCGGAAGCAGCAGGCGGTCAGACAGCACGGGGACAGGCCGAGCGGCGGCTGAGCCGGAGTGGGCAGAGGGAGGGAGTGTCGGGTTGCAGGGTGGCCGAGCAGTTTGCGTGGAGTTTGAGTAACTCACACACGCACACACACACACACACACACACACACGCACACACACACACACACACACACACACACACACACACACACACACACACACACACACACACACACACACACACACACACACGCACACACACACACACACACACACACACACACACGCACACACACACACACACACACACACACACACACACACACACACACACACACACACACACCACACACACGCACACACACACACACGCACACGCGCACACACACACACACGCACACGCACGATGTAAACTGGTCCAATCATCAAGTCAACTGGATCTAAACCACAGCTAACAATGAATGACCTGTGGAGGAAGGAGCTGCAGATGCTGATTTTTATGGATGGAGGGAGGTAGGGAGGAAGGGAGGGAGGTAGGGAGGAAGGGAGGGAGGTAGGGAGGGTGTGACTGAGGTTAGGGGAAAGGAGAGGAAGGGAGAGGTGAGTGTCGGATTTGGGAGGGAAGGAGGAGAGGGGAAAGAACCTGGGAAGATGAGGAAGGAGAGTGGGGGGATTGAGTGAGAGGAAGGGGTAGGGACGGAGAGGGGGAAAGTGGGGGAGGTGAGGAGGATGGGGAGGAGGGGAAATAGAGGGAGAGGAGGGGTGGAGTGGGGAAGGTACGGAGTGGGAAATAGAGGGAGAGGAGGGGTAGGGAAGGTCAGATAGTGGGGGGGATAGGAGGGAGGTGGGGAGGGGAGATGAGTTATAGAGGGTGAGGGAGTGACAGAGGGTAGGGGAAAGGGGAGGGAGGGAGAGGCGAGGGAGGGATTGGGGAGGGGAGGAGGAGAGGGGAAAGAACAGTGAGGGTGAAGAGGGAAGGGAGTGCTGGGGAATGAGGGGAAATGAGCCATGCCTGCGCAGTTGGGGGCTATGTGTGAGTGGTACAATATTGCACTGGGGGAACGGGTTGCATTGGGGGAACGGGTGAGTGGTGGAATATTGCATTGGGGTACGGGTTGCATTGGGGGATCAGGCCTCCCGTGTGACAGGGGCATTTGTTTCATTTCTTTATGCCCACTTCTCAATGTATCCTTTGATTCTTGCTGAATATCATTGTAGAAAAAGATTTGTAAAATATGGATTATATCTTCTTCCCATAGAGCTCCCCAATGCTAATTTTCCTCCTTTCATGCTATTTTGACATTGGAATGGATGTAGGATTAAGAAAGGAACCCAATTTGTCATTTAGGTAACGTTGTTTACCAAGATCTCTTTAAACAGAGTGCTGCCACACACAGAAAAAGAAAGTCTTTCAGATAAGATCATTGAGTCACCTTGCCTTGCCCAGTTGAATCATTGAAGAAAACAGAAAATTATTTACTGTCGTGAGTGAAAGAGCTGAATAGAACATGTTGGTTATAATAATCCTGTGTAAAGTATTCCACACATTCTTTTCTGTAGAGACACTATGTCTGCTTGGAAAACTCCCTGACAAATTTCTCTTGCAGCCAGTAATGATTGTTGGAGGTTTTTTATAAAATTCTTCATCAGGAATTGAAGTTGACGTACACTTATACAGTGCTGTCTTTATGTAGAAGCATAGGCCTTGGCATCACAGACTATGGTGCAAGAATATACTGCCCTGCCCAGCCCAGCCAAACTCAGCCGGCAACTGTGATGCCAACCGGAAAGATACTATTGTTCCAAAGGATGAACAGTTCAGAAACTGTTGACCCTCTCTTTATAAACCACCAGTCCAATCCATCGGATGCCTCTTTACGATTCCTACTGTTCGACAATGCTCTGACCCAGACTCAATGCACATGAAGACGGGTCGCGACCCGAAACGCCGCCTATCCATGTTCTCTAGCGATGCTGCCTAACCTGTTGAGTTGCTCCAGCACCTCCTTACTTTTCCAGCTGCTGTCCCCCACCCGCCCCCTCCACTCCACCGCCCCTGCTAAAGTCAGTTGGAAGAAGGGCCCGACCCATAGAAACATGGAAAATAGGTGCAGGAGTAGGCCATTCGGCCCCTCGAGCCAGCACCGCGATTCCGTATGATCATGGCTCATCATCCTAAATCAGAACCCCATTCCTGCTTTATCCCCATATCCCTCGATTCTGTTAGCCCAAATCGACACCTATCCATGTTTTTCAGCGATGCTATCTGACCCGCTGAGTTACTCAAGAGCTTTCTGTCCTTTCACGGTGTGTGTTTTGCAACATGGAAAGAAAGCACTTCAAGGGCTGAATTCACCAAGGAACAGGGACACATTTTGGAGGGATCCAGGCAGAGATGTCCTTGACGAGACGTTTTCTCCAGGTGATCTGAACAGTGATTAATAGATTCAGCAAGACAATGGCGTCATCTTACTTGGGAACTGAACGAAAGGTGTTGGGTGGTCTGCAAGTGAGTATGTGTAGGATACAGAGCTATTGTTACAACGACACACAGCAATCAACAGCACATTCTAAACACTAATATGGTGCATTTTGACGGTTGTTTTGGATAACCTGGAGATCAAGCGGACTTCAGATGCTGGTCTTTCAAGTCCTGACCTTTGTACCACTTCCAAAGCTTTGGTGATATAAATATCACATTGCCTCTGATTTAAACTTGCCTGGCTTTGATGATAAAAGTGCTAATGCCAGGTAGGGCAAAACTGTCAGCAATCTCAGACTCAAAAGATGTTTACAGAAGGTGAGGAGCTGTTAATTCCAGCCAGCGGTGAGAGGTAGTCAAAATTCTCAATTAGGCCACTGATGTTAGTGGTCGGCAACATTATTTGGGTTCTTTCCTCCTGTCAGTGGCCTTTGTGGGAATCTCAGCAGCTGAACAAAGGTTGTTCTGAGGCCAACGATCATCCCAAACACCATGACCTTTCCCCTATTCTAGAAATAACATCCGAACCTCAAAGAAACAAAGCCCGGCTGGGCACCAGTAAGGTTTCAGTCCATTTCATATGAGAATCATTAATTTGTTGGATATGTTCTTTTATTAATGTTTCATGTTAATTGCTGTATTCATCAAAACGTGGCATATTTTTACTTAATTGTTTAAGTTTTTAAACCGGTGATCCCTTCCAACAACAAAAAGACACAAAGTGCTGGAGTAATTTAGTGGGTCAGGCAGCAGCACTTCTGGAGAAGATGGATAGGTGACATTTTGGGTCGGGACCTTTCATCAGTCTGAAGTGCCGCACAGTGGCACAGTGATAGAGGTGCTGCCTCCAGGGACCCAAGTTTGACCCGGTTTCCACGCTGTATCTATAAACTAAACTAAGCTCAATTAAACTAAAGATATTTAGTGTGTAGGAAGGAACAGCAGATGCTGGTTTAAACCGAAGATAGACACAAAAAGCCGGAGTAACTAAGTGGGTCAAGCTGCATCCTGGGCTACGTAACCAAGTGGGTCAAGTCCTGTGCTACGCAGCTAGCTCCAGTGCTCACTACATTATTCAACCTCTCCCTGGACAAGTCCGTGGACCCTGCCTGCTTCAAAAAATCTATCATTGTACCGGTACCTAAAAATGCCTCCCCAGCCTGTCTGAATGACTACCGTCCGGTGGCCCTTACCTCGGTAGTCATGAAATGCTTTGAGAGTCTGGTGAAGAAACACATCTGCGCCTTCCTCCCTCGGAACATGGACCCGTTGCAGTTCGCACACCGTCCGAACAGATCCACGGACGATGCGGTCTCCCAGGTCTTGCACACCGCTCTCTCCCATCTGGACAGCCAGAAGGGGGGCTACGTGAGGATGCTGTTCATAGACTACAGTTCAGCCTTCAACACGATAGTCCCCACCAGACTGGCCGGGAAGCTAATGGAATTGGGGCTCAACACCTCCCTGTGTACCTGGGTCCTGGACTTTTTCACTGCCAGGTCACAGGTAGTCAAGATGGGAGGGAATACATCGAAGTCCCTCACCCTGAGCACAGGATCGCCCCAGGGTTGCGTCCTCAGCCCCCTATTGTACTCCCTGTACACACATGACTGTGTGGCTAGGTTAAGCTCCAACTCAATAATTAAGTTTGCTGATGACACTGGGGTGGTGGGCCTGATCTCAGACAACGATGAGAAGGCCTACCGGGAGGAGGTGGCTGGTCTAGCACTCTGGTGCCAGGATAACAGCCTCCTCTTGAACATCAAAAAAACAAAGGAGCTGATCATGGACTTTAGGAGGGCACATCATCCGTGGACGTACACTCTATTGAGGATAAATGGGGATCCTGTGGATAGGGTGAACTGTTTTAAATATCTGGGAGTCCACATCTCCGAGGATATGACATGGGCATCACACGCCTCAGCACTCGTGAGTAAGGCAAGGCAGCGCCTTTACCACCTCAGGCAATTGAGGAAATTCAGAGTGTCGCCGAGGATCCTCCAGTGCTTCTACGCAGCGGCGGTGGAAAGCATCTTGTCCGGGAACATTACCATCTGGTTTGGGAATTGCTCTGCCAAGGACAAGAAGGCTCTGCAGAGAGAAATGTGTTCGGCCGAACGCACTATGGGAACTTCACTCGCCCCCCTGCAGGAACTATACATCAGGAGGTGCAACTCCAGAGCCAACAATATCATGAGAGACCCCCTTCCACCCCTGCAACGGACTGTTCCAGCTGCTAGGTCAGGCAAACGCCTCCGTTGCCATGCTGTGAGAACAGAGAGGTTGAGAAGGAGTTTCTTCCCAGAGGCCATTCGGACTGTAAACGCCTATCTCACCAGGGACTAACTCTACTGAACGTTTTTCCTTCCATTATTTATTATGTAAAGGTATATGTGTGTTTATGATTGTGTTTATAGTTTGTTTGGTTGTTTGTATTTTTGCACAAAAGTCCGCGAGCATTGCCACTTTCATTTCACTGCACATCTCGTATGTGTATGTGACAAATAAACTTGACTTGACTTGACTTGACTTGATCTCTGGAGAAAAGGAATAGTATGCCTATATATTGGCGAACGAAAGATGCTGCCTGACCCATTGAGTTACTCCAGCACAGTTTGTCTTTGTTTGTAAATCAGCATCTGCAGTTCATTGTATCCCTTCCAATTTTTCAGTGCAATACTGTGAGAATATCACAAGAGAGCATGTGTGCATGTACCTGCCTGTATGCGTGAGTGTGTGCGTGTGAGTGTGTGTGTGTACGGGCGTGTGCGTGAGTGTGCATGTGCCCGCATGCTTGTGTGCATGTATGTGCATGCGTGTGTGTGCCAGTGCATGTGCATGTGTGTGCGTATGAGTGTATGTGAGTGCATGTGTGTGTATACGTATGTATATGCGTGTGTCAGTGCGTGTGTGTCAGTGTGTGTGCGTGTGAGTGTATGTGTGTGTGTATGTGTATATGTATGTGTCAATGCGTGTGTGTGTGTGTGAATGTCTGCACGAGTGTGTGTGCATGTATGTTGCCTGCGTGCGTGCATGTGTGAGTGGGTGTGTGTGCATGTGAGTGTGAGTGAGTGTGAATGCGTGTGTTTGTGTAGATGGACGCATCTTATTGCCCCTGTATGACCAGGTGAAGGCGAGGACAGTTGCTTGTTGTGAAACTTCCTGTGTGCAATGGTTTGGAAACACTCACATGAGGTAAGGCTGCATCACCAAGACAGTAAACACCAGCAGTCTATATTTAGCTCTAGTCTGACATGAGTCACCACCAGAGGGACTAAAATAGAAAAATATGATGCTTTTGTGTAAAAATGTATGAATTACCCAGAAATGTGTTCAGTATTTTAACCTGATTTATTAAACGGTGATGGAATTGAATGAGTAAGGGGAAGGGATTAATTGCCCTGTCCCACAGTACGAGTTCATTCCAAGAGCTCTCCCGAGTTAAAAAAAAACCCCAAACTCGTGGTAAGCACGGAGAATGAACGTAGCGGGTACGTCGGAACTCGGGGACGTCTCTTAGCGCTAGCGGCAGGTACTTGGGAAGACTCGCTAACGGCAGGTAAGCACGGGAAGACTCGTGAAGATTTTTCAACATGATGAAAAATGTCCACGAGAGCCCCGAGTACCGACGAGTGGCCATTAGCGTAAATCCCCGAGTTCGAATCAGGGCAAACTCGGGAGAACTCTTGGAATGAACTCGTACTGTGGGACAGGATTTTAAGAATATTACTTCCTTTAACTTCTGTCTTGCTCTCTCTTTATCCCATTTAAGATCTTGAAAGCCCACACAAAGCAAACGACTAGCCCCTGTTCTTTGTATGGAACCCAACAAAGCCAACTAGATTCATGTCCGTTTACTTGGAATAAATAGTTGTATGGTGCTTGAAAAAACCTCTGATAAGGGAGAGTGGAGTAGTTAACATATACTTCATGCATCTCCTCATGAGCCAACATGGCTTTTAGACTTTGGACCTTAGATTTTAGACATACAGTGTTAAAGCAGGCCCTTCGGCCCACCGAGTCCGCACCAACCAGCGATCCCCGTACACTGGTAGTATCCTGCACATGAGGTACAATTTACAATATTATCAAAGTCAATTGACCTACAAACTTACATGTCTTTGGAGTGTGGGAGGAAACCAGAGCACCCAGAGAAAACCTTAGACCCAATCAACAAGTCTTAAGAATGAGAGAGAACTAAGGCTATTCAACTAACTAAATACAGAATTAATGGGTGCTCAGTGTTCATTACAGACATGGGCGGCACAGTGGGTTAACGGTGGAGTTGCTGTCGTACATCACCAGAGGCTCGGGTTTTGATCCCAACTGTTGGTGCTGTCTGTATCGAGTTTGTACACTCTCCTTGTGACCGTTTGGGTTTTTCCCGGGTGCTCCGGTTTTCTCCCACTTTCCACAATGTATAGGTTTGTAGGTTAATTGGCTTCAGTAAAGTGTCCCTAGTGTGTAGGATAGTGCTAGTGTATGAGTAATTGCTTGTCAGCGCAGACTCAATGGGCCAGAGGGCCTGTTTCCACGTTGTCTGTCTAAACTAAACTAAACATCATGAGCCCTGCAACCTGTTTTTGTGCTGTACAACTCTATTGTTTTATGGCCATAGAAAGAAAAATAAAAAGATGCATAGATTAAGAATAAATAGGGTATGTGCACTGCATCTTTTACTCAGTAGGAGCATCAAGAACCGGTAGACATAGGTTTAAGGTGAGTGGAAAAAGATTTAATAGGAACCTGAGGGACAACCTTTTCCAGAGAGGGTGGTGGGTATATGGAATGAGACTCCAGAGTTGGGAAATATGCCATTTAGTCATAAATTATTTGCTTTCCTTTCATTAGAAGATTATTCCATGGTCAATATCCATCAAAAGAAAGAATCAAAGTGTTGAAGTAACTCACAGGATCAGGCATCATCTTTGGAGAACATGGATAGGTGATATTTCGAGTTGGGACCTTTCTTCAAGGTCCATCACCTGTAAAATGATGTTTAATTTGGTTTAGTTTAGTTTGGTTTAGTTTAGTTTAGCTAAGGGATACTGCATGGAAACAGGTCCTTCGGCCCACTATGTCCACACTGACCAGTAATCACCCATACAATTTACAGAAGCCAATTAATCTACAAACCTGCACATCTTTGAAATGTGGGAGGAAACCGGAGCACCCAGAGAAAACCCACAAGGTCACAGAGAGAGTGTGCAAACTCCATACAGACAGCACCCATTGTCAGGATTGAACCCAGATCTCTGGCGCTGTACAGCAACAATTTTACCGGTGTGCCACTGTGCACCGAATGTATGGAATTGAAGTTCTTAGCATCATTGAATTAGCCATGATGCCAATGGTATTGGGTATCACTGCAGAAACAGTGGGAGGTCTAATGGATCCCATGATGTATTGGATGTGGCTCATGTTGACAAAATTCTCCTACTATTTAAGGAAAATAATCCTATTAGGATCTTCACTGGGGTCAAGGAAAGAGCGTTCACGTCGCGGCCCTGTTTCCACCACCACCCACAATAAGCGCAAGAAAGACACCATTGTATGCAGATGCCGAGATGTGTGTTCAGCTCTGGCTAAACAACTTCTAATCTTGTGTGTGGACTCGTTAAGTAGAAGGATCTTCACTGCTAAAGGCTCTGCTGTCTAATTTGCTCAGGGAAAATGTTTGATCTGATCTTTAGTCTGTATTCAATCACGGCCTAATATTTATCCAAAAGAACATTGAACCAGGAATTCTAGAACCAGGAATCCTGTTCCTTTAGTTTAGTTTAGAGATACAGCACAGAAACAGGCCCTTCGGCCCATCGAGTCCGTGCCGACCAGCTATCCCCGCACATTTACACTAGGGTCAATTTACAATTATACCAAGCCAATTACAATTTACAATTATACCAAGCCAATTAACCTACAAACTAATACGTCTTTGGAGTGCTGTTGGAGTTCCTGTGCTGCACTGTTCTATGAATGAGAAAATCCAACTTGGCAAAGTTCAGAGATCAGACCTAAGATGTGAATGATGTGAATGCTTTCAAATCTCATTGTGCAATGTTCTTCTCCACTGCGCCAGAGAGAAAACCTGCATCACTAATTCATAGCTTCCTCTCAATGGTAATTCATTTCACTTGAAAGGCTGCCTCCAATCAACATAGATATAAGGAAAAGGGCCTTCAGAGGAATTACTGCAAGGTGAATCATATCTATTATGGACTGTTCTTGTTAATGTCAAGGACTTTGCTTTTGTTTGCCATAGGGTTATTTATGGACAGCACAGTGACTCAGCTAGTAAAGGTGCTGCCTCACAATTCCAGTGACTCAGATTTTATCCTGAGCCCCAGTGCTCTCTATGTGGAGTTTGCACATTCTCTCTGTAGTAGTGTGGTTTATCAGCTTTTAAATGTCTCTGTGTTGATTGAAGGTTGACACAGATCAGATGGGGGCAAATGGTATAAAGCCTGGCAAAAAGGCAAGATACAATGAAGTTAAGACTATACTGATAGTGTTGAGGAATTTTACATTGAAACTTTTTCCAATCTCTGTGATGGGCTTCAGGTTGTCTAGAACATTGACTGGGGGACACTATTTTAGCTCCTTGTGGGTCTGTGATATTATTTGGAATTGAGATAAGCTGGAATATAGAAATAAGGAACCGCAGATGCCGATTTATTAAAATAAAGACACAAAGTACTGGAATAACTCAGTCAGTCAGGCAGCATCTCTGGAGAACATGGGTCATGACGTTTCAGGCCGGGACTCTTCTCTGTCTGAAGGAGGAAATTTTACAATGGAATTGTAAAATGTAACTCAGCGGGTCAGGCAGCATCTTTACTTTAGAATTTAGACTGTAGAGATAGAGCCTGGAAACAGGCCACTCGGCCCATTCAGTCCGCGCTGACCAGCAATCGTCCTGTACACTAGCACTATCCTACACACGACGCACAATTTGCGATTTACAGGAGCCAATGAACCAACAAACCCGCACGTCTTTGGAGTGTGGGAGGAAACTGGGGCACCTGGAGAAAACCTACGCGGGGAGAACGTACGAACTCTGTACAGACAGCGCCCGTAGTCAGGTTGGAACCCAGGTCTCTGGAGATGAAAGGCAGCAACTCTACTGCTGCACCACTGTGCTGCCCTTACGAAAAAGTCTGTGGAGGGAAATGGGCAGACGTTGTTTCTGGCCAGGACCCTTCTTCAGACTGATGCTAAATAATATAGCTCAATTATACAGCAGGTAAATACGATATCAGGCAGTCTGTAATTAGAAGGGACCTGTTTCCTTCCGCCAAAATACACACTTATTTTTCTTCCAACACTCTCCAGCTACTGCTTGTGTTGTAGGTAACACTCGGAAGTCAAATTAGGAAGTCAAAAGAACATGAAATTGAAAATCAAGGCACCAGAGGCTGCTTTATTTTTAAGTTCAAATATGAGTTAAATGTTACAGATTGTTGCAAATCATGAAAGTGCATAGAATGTGTGAGTGTAACCCCATAAAGCAGAGTATGCTTTGCTTCATTATATAAAGGGGGCAAATCCATTTGTGTTAATAACACTGAGCAGAGAATAGATGGAGGCATTTAAAAATAGCTGGACTTTGGCAACAAAGGAAAAATCTTTATTTGAATTTTCTCAAAGATATCTTTTATTTGAATTTCCACAAAGATATCTTTGAGACTTTGACACAATTAGAGGTGATTTGCTTTTTATTTATGTGATATTGGAGCCACTTCCTTCACAATGGCTGCATGCTCCATTATCAGGACTCTGTGACATTCATGGCATTAAGGCCTTTACTGGTTGCAGTAGCCTTCCAGATCAAAGAGTGAGCAGGTACTATGACAGCAGTGCTCCACAATTCCTCTCTTTATCATCCGTCCCAGCAGTTTATGGAATGGAAACTGCTGCTCGATCTCATTTTCTTGAGTTGATTCTTCCCCACCACGTAACTCTAGAAGAGAACAATACCACAGGAAGTCAGTTTTAAAAAATAAAACACACAAAATGTCTGAGGAATTCAGCAGGTCTGGCAACATCTCCGGTGAACATGGATGGGTGATGTTTTGGGTCGGGAGCCTTCTTCAGATCCTTCTCCTTAAGACCTTTCTTTGGGAGTATGAAGAAAGGTCCTGACCCAAAATGGCACCTATCCATGTTCTCCACAGATGCTGCCTGACTCACTGCGTTACTCCAGCACTTTGTGGCAGTTTTGTAAACCAGCATCTGCAGTTCCTTGTTCTACAACTTGTTTTCTTTAATCATTCTTCATTCCTCCCTTGAAGTTGCACATATTATTCCCCCCCTCCCCCCCCCCCCCCCCCCCTCCAATTCCACTCATCTCTCCAATGAGTTTTTTCTGAATATACCTCGATACATTCAAAGAGAAATAGGTATAAGAATGTGCACGCGATTGGGAGAAAGTTTAGTTTAGAGAATTGTAAATTGTCCCGTGTGTATGATAGTGTTAGTGCACGGTTGATTATTGGTCGACACAGATTCAGTAGGCCAAAGAACCTGTTTCCACGCTGCATCTCTAAACTAAACTAAACTAAACTCAGATGATAATAATTGGACAATTCTTGTAGGAACGAACTGCAGGTGCTGGTTTACATCGAAGGTAGACACAAAATTCTGGAGTAACTCAGCGGGTCAGATAGCATCTCTGGAGAGAAGAAATGGGTGACGTTTCGGGTCGAGACCCTTCTTCAGACTGATGTCAGGGGAGAGGGCGGGACAAAGATAGAATGTAGTTGGAGACTGTAAGACTAGTGGGAGAACTGGGAAGGGGGAGGTGATGGAGAGAGAAAGCAAGGGGTATCTGAAGTTAGAGAAGTCAATGTTCATACCGCTGGGGTGTAAGCTACCCAAGCGAAATATGAGGTGCTGTTCCTCCAATTTGCGCTGGGCCTCACTCTGACAATGGAGGAGGCTCAGGACAGAAAGATCAGATTGGAAATGGGAGGGGGAGTTAAAGTGCTGAGCAACCGGGAGATCAGGTAGGTTAAGACGGACTGAGTGGAGTTGTTCAGCTAAACGATCGCCGAGCCTGCGCATAGTCTCGCCGATGTAGGGACGTTGGCACCTGGAACAGCAGATGAGGTTGGAGGAGGTGCAAGTGAACCTGTGCCACACCTGGAAAGACTGTTTGGATCATTGGATGGAGTTGAGGGGGGAGGTAAAGGGACAGGTGTTGCATCTCCTGCAGTTGCACGTGGAAAGTATCTAGGGAGGTGGTTTGGGTGGGAAGGGACAAGTTGACATGGGATTTTCGGAGGGAACGGTCTCTGCGGAAAGCAGAAAGGGGTGGAGATGGGAAGATGTGGCCAGTAGTGGGAACCCGTTGGAGGTGGCGAAAATGTTGGAGTGTTATATGCTGTATGCGATGGCTGATGGGGTGGAAGGTGAGGACAAGGGGGACTCTGTCCTTGTTACGAATGGGGGGTGCGGGAACAAGAACAAAGCTGCTGGATATCGAGGAGACCCCTAGTGCGAGCCTCATTTATAATGGAAGAGGGGAACCCCCATTTCCTAAAGAATGAAAACATCTCTGATGCCCTGGTATGGAACGATTGGACGATTCTTTCATGTTACGTTGCCATTCATTCAAACTCCATCTAAAGGAGAAATCCACACTTGTTTGGTTTAGACCAGATTTCACCCCTACTTTTTGTTAAGATTGTTAAGGGCTTGGACACGCTAGAGGCAGGAAACATGTTCCCGATGTTGGGGAGTCCAGAACCAGGGGCCACAGTTTAAGAATAAGGAGTAAGCCATTTAGAACGGAGACGAGGAAACATGTTTTCTCACAAAGAGTGGTGAGTCTGTGGAATTCTCTGCCTCAGAGGCCGGTGGAGGCAGGTTCTCTGGATGCTTTCAAAAGAGAGCTAGATAGGGCTCTTAAAAATAGCGGAGTCAGGGGATATGGGGAGAAAGCAGGAACGGGGTACTGATTGGGGATGATCAGCCATGATCACATTGAATCGTGGTGCTGGCTCGAGGGGCCAAATGGCCTATTGCACCTTTTGTCTATTGTCTACTTTAGTTCTATGCTATCCCACTTTCACTCATACACACTAGGGGCAATTTATAGAATGAACCTACAGTCCTGCACATCTTTGGAACGTGCGAGAAAAACGGAGAACCTGGAGAAAACCCACGTGGCCTCAGGGAGCATGTGCATACTCTGCACAGAGAATAGCCATTGTCAGGATCAAACCTGGGTCTTAGACGCTGTGACTACTACAGCATCACTGTGCCACTCTTCTTGATACCCTATAGATTTTGCTGAAATATGTAATTCAAAACCATGCAAGATTTAGAACAACATCTGGAATTGTTTTTAAATTGAAGGCTACATACCGAGAAACTCTTCTTGGCCTCTCTTTGCTTTCGGTAAATAATAGAAGCCCTTTGGTCCACACACAAAGTACAGAGCATCCACTAGGTGTGAGCCACACAGGTGCTGTGAAGGGAGTGTTTCTAATCCTTTGGGGCATGCAAAGATGATCAGTGCGCACACCAGCACGATTTGGCTCCAAAACACCATTTCAATGAGAAAAGTAGATCTCCCTTTCAGAGAGAAAACAAACAGACATTACATTCAAATAGTGTCATTTACATCTGCAGAATGTGTTCAACTTCATTTTGCATTGGAAAATCCCACAAGCAGCAATGATATACAGGACAGGATAACCTGTTTCTATAGGTTCATTATGTCATAGGAGCAGGATTAGGCCATTCGGCCCATCAATTTTTCTCCGCCATTCAATCATGGCTCTCAACCCCATTCTCCTGCCTTCTCCCCATAACTCCTTGACACCCTTACTAATCATGAATCTGTCAATCTCCGCCTTAAAAATATCCAATGACTCCATAGCCCTCCATGGCAATGAATTCCATAGATTCACCACCCTCTGACTATAGAGATTCCTCCTCATCTCATTTCCAAAGGTACATCATTTTATTCTAAGGCTATGCCCTTTGGTTCTAGACTGTCCCAATTGTAGAAACATCCTCTCCACATCCACTCTATCCAGGCCTTTCACTATTCGGTAAGTTTCAATGAAGTCCCCGCATCTTTCAGCTAGTACAGGCCCAGTGCCGTCAAACACTCATCATATGTTAACCCTATCATTCCTAAACTTCCTCTGGACTCTTTCCAATGCCAGCACATTAGCAGATATGGGGTCCAAAACTGCTCACAACACTTCAAATGCAGTCTGATCAGTGCCTTATAAAGCCTCAGCATCACATCCCTGTTTCAGTGCTTTTGGCTGAGGCGTCAAATATTAACCTGGCATCTCCTTCCTTTCCTTTCACTTCTAACTTGAGTGCACCTGTTGAACTCCTTGGCTTATGTCTTGCACAATAGACACTACTCACACCCGACGAAGAGTCCTGACCTGTAATGTCACCTATCCATATTCTCCAGGGATGCTGCCTGACCTGCTGAGTTACTCCATCACTTTGTGTCTTTTGTTTTGTACACCAGCATTTGTAGTCCCTTGTTCTTACAGACAATACTTAACATTCAGCACTGGACTGAGATGTTAACCTAAGTAATAGGTCAATGTCTTAGAACATATATCAAAGAACAGCGCAGGAACAGGCTCCTCAGCCCACAATGTACGTGCTAAACATAATGCCAAAATAAACTGATGTCATCTGCCTGCACGTGATCCATATTCCTCTGTTCCCTGCAACACTGCCCAGTCCATCATCGGCTCTGACCTCCCTACCATCGAGGGGGATCTATCGCAGGCCCTGCCTCAAAAAGGCTGCCAGCATCATCAAGGACCCACACCATCCTGGCCACACACTCATCTCTCCGCTGCCATCAGGTAGAAGATCCAGGAGCCTGAAATCTGCAACATCCAGGTTCAGCAACAGCTTCCCCACAGCCATCAGACTATTAAACACTTCAAACAAACTATGAACTATAACAGCCTTTTGTACTTTATCTGTGTATTTATGTGTGTATATATATATTCTATGGTATATGGTCACACTGATCTGACCTGATCTGTACTTATGCCTAAAATATTCTGTCGTGCTGCAGCAAGCAAGAATGTCATTGTCCTATCTGATACACATGACAATAAACCCATTGTTTCTCCAGCATTTTTGTGTACCTTCGATTTTCCAGCATCTGCAGTTCCTTCTTAAACAATAAACTCTCTTGACTTGACGACTTGATCCATGTGCCTATCTGAAAGCCTCTTAAATGCCACTATCGTATCTGGATCCTCCACCATCAAATACCTGCCCTGCACATGTCCTTCACGCCTAGTGCTTCTCACCTTAAAGCTGTGCTCTCTCTTCTTTGACGTTTCCAGCCTGGGAAATTTCTTAAAGCGGCTTTTGATTCAGAGACAGGAGAGTCCAACCACCAAACCAAAGACGCCAAAGATGCCACAGAGAGGAAGGGTTCACTAATTTAACAGCGTTAAATCAAATTCAACACCTTATTCACATCTCAACAGCAATCTAAAGCATTTTATTTAATATTACCTGATCAGTCTGCTGTAGCTTGACTCTGAGCCTTTTCAATGTGAAATGTCCGTTGGGAAACCTGTAAATTTATATAGCATGTGCCTCATGTGTGTTTTTTTAATTCTACATTACGTACTTTAAGCAACACTCACCTTGATCCTCAAATGAAATTTTGCTGTCTTTGCACATTAGGCAATCATCACATTTTGCAACTCATTTAACAGATATCCTGTGGTTGTTTGCACTGGTAATCTCTACCATTCACTTATGCTTTGCATCAGAAGCCATTCATAAAACATGGTCATTTCACTTTCAAGAGCTGTTGAACAGCTGAACAGCTCTTAAAGTTCCCACTTGTCAATTAGTAACAACTGGGACCATTCTGGTTGACATTGCTGTTATATTAATTGCATTTCTTTGCCTTGTTTATTAGAGTTTGTGATGAAAATGGGATACTCTTTAGCACTTAAAATGCTGGGTTGACCATCTTAATGACCTTGTTAATTCATTGATGAAGCAGTTTTCTAGGAATGGAGCAGAACTATATTGACATGGGGCGGACAATGTGTTTGCTATCACTGCTCCCATTACAGGTAGAAACCTTTGGTTTTCCATATTTGAAAGATTAATGGCTCACTTTATATTTCCCACTGTTCAGCTATTTCTTTTTTTCCCTTTACTACCTGCTTTCTCGTACCTCTTTAGTGACCCAGGTCCAGCTCTGGGCTATTGTTAATCGCAGTGCTTTATTTATATTTTTTATATTTTATTATATCTTTTTTATTTTTGTACGTGTGACAATTAAACAGGTTGGCCTGTGCTCGGCTCGAATATTGGGAAGTGATCTCATTAAAGCATCTAAAATTCTCTCAATGTTCCACAATTGCCCCGTAGAAAGTATTTTATTGGGAAGCATCACAGCATGGTTTAGGAACAGCTCCATCCAAGACTGCAAGAAATTGCAGAGAATTGTGGATGCAGCCCAGACCATCACACAAACCAACCTCACTTCCATTGACCCCATTTACACCTCACGCTGCCTCGGCAAGGCACCAGCATAATCCAGGATAAGTCGCACCCCGGCCACTCCCTCTTCTCCCCTCGTGAAAATGCACGCCTCCAGATTTCTTCCCAGCTGTTATCAGGTGTTGGGTCGGGGGGAGTTCCCACTGCCACGGGTACCATGTAGTCCCGTGCTACCTGCTCCATGGTTGGATAGTTGACAACTAAACCGTCTCCCCCACCTGGTTTGCCAGGTGAGGAGGGGGCTGTGGACTCCTAGCAGGACCAAAAACAAGACCTGTCAAAGGGCAGATGAGCTTCTAGCGAGCCCAAGGCCATCCACACTTCAGTAGAAGTTGCGATCACTGTCGTGCATAGCATTGTAAGGAAGGATGATAAAGCACACACGCCAAAATCCTGTACTTCCAGCGGTAGACGTCTGCAGGAACTGGAGGACAGAGATGTGTGGTGCGTCCGTCACCGTTCCCGTCGGGAACCAGTACCACTGTGCCGCTAATGTTTTCAACGATGATGAATGATGAATGAATGAATGTTATCAGGGAACTGAACTATCCTACCAACAACTAGAGAGCGGTCCTGAGCTACTATCGATCTCATTGGACTCTTGGACTATATTTAATCAGACTTTTCTGGACCTTATCTTGAATTAAACGCTATTCCCTATATCCTGTATCTGTTCCCTGTGGACGGCATGATTGTAATCATGTATGGTCTTTCCACTGACCGGTTAGCATGCAACAAAAGCTGTTCACTGTACCTCAGCACACAGGACAATAAACTAAAATAAATCAAACTAAATTAAACACAGTTGATATTTCCCCTAGAACCACAGTCACACACTCAAAATAAAGGATCGGATATTCGGGACATCGACGAGAGGATTTTCTTTTACCCAGTGAAAGGTGAATCATTGGAACTTGCTCAGGGTTTAATCCAAGCAGTTTTTGAGGTTGAATGTAAGGGGAAAATATACAATTAATGGCATGATCATTAACAGCATTGTTGTACAGAGGGATCAAGTCCATACTGTAACTCCCTGAAAATGGCAACACTGATAAATAGAGTGATAGAGTAGGCATATGGTAAGCTTGCCTTCATTGGTCAGGGTTATGGGAAGAAGGCAGGAAAATGGGATTGAGTGGGAAAGATAGGTCAGCCATGATTGAATGGGGGTGTAGACTTGATGGGCTGAATGGCCTAATTCTGCTCTTATAACTGATGAACCTGTGAACTTGTGAATTCACTGCTGTAAGTTCTTGGTGATTCTGAGAAATGCTTTTTGTGTGTGAGGTCGGACGTGTTGCAGCCAATGTGTACATACCGTATCTTCAACACCAGTATGACTCAATATGCTGTGTATTCCCAAGATGTTGAATTTCTGCACTCTTTCCATTAGGAAAGTTCTTGCCAGATTTATAACATCTACGTCTCTCCTTTGGAGCAGTTCAAATTCCAACGTGGAATATCCAGGAAGAAGGTTGATGTTAAATTTCACAGTCAGAAGGCAACAAAGTGGAAGTTTAGTTTAGTTTAGAGATACAGGGTGGAAACAGGCCTTAAACCCATCGGGCCCATGCCAACCAGTAATCACCCTTACACTAGTTCTATCCTGCACATTAGGGACAATTTACAGAAACTTGCATGTCTTTGGAGTGTGGGAGGAATCCACAGCACCCAGAGGAAACCCATGCAGTCACAGGGAGAACGTACAAAGTCCATACAGACAGCACCCACAGTCAGAATCTAACCCGGGTCGGTGGCACTGTAAGGCAGCAACTCTACTGCTATGCCACCGTGCAGCCACAACTTGGATCCTTCTCTCAATGACATCTCATGAACACTGCCAGGTAGGAGTGACATAAAAGCAGATTAGGTGCGGATGTATTTTTGGAATTGGGTTGGCGATTTTAATGGATTGAATTCTGGAATGCGCTGTCACCACTCTACAAAACATTAGGTGCTACTGATCAGGAAGGAATTTCGAGGAAATGTTTTAAATCTATGGTGAATCCAGCCTTATTAATGAAGTGTACTTTGGCCACTTGGTGCCTGTAATAAGCGAGCTTCCAAAAACTATGAGATTACTATTGACAGGGTATTTTTAGCAGATTCGTACACTGTTTTAGAAGAGGTACAAATAGTTACAATGAAGCGGTTGTGCCATGCACTATATCACAGAATCTAATACGGCTGCAGTAATTCATTCATTCTTAGTCGGTTGAAACTAATCCTTGCTGCCAGCTCCCTCTGCTGGCACAGCAAATATGATCTCCTGAGCAAAATAAAATTGGAAAATTCTTAAATTCGACGCCACGTCTGTCAGCAGCTGAAAACAAAAAATCAGTTGAGGGTGGTGAGTTACACCCTTTATTCATAAATTATTTAATCATTCGTAGAGCTTCGGACTTCATGGCATTCAGGTGCAATTAGCCTGAAACAGGTGTCACAGTGGCACAGCTTGTGGAGCCAAACTGCCTCACAGCGTCAGTGACCCGGGTTCCATCCTGACCTCAGGTACTGTTTGTGTGGAGTTTTCACGTTCTCCCTGTGACCGCGTAGGTTTCTTCCGGGTACCCTGGGTTCCTCCCACATCCCAAAGAAGTGTGAGCTTGCAGGTTAAATGGGCCTTTGTTAATTGCCCGTAGTGTGTAGGGAAGGGGTGAGAAAGTGGGATAACATGGAACTCTTCTGAATAGGTGATGGATGCTCAGCATGGACTCAGTTGGCCGAAGAAAGAGCCTGTTTCCACACTGCATCTCTAAACTAAAACACCTCTTTTCAGCTGATAAGAGAGTATAGTGTGAACTAAATCCCTGGTATATGCACTCAAGATGTGCAGTACAACATCTCAATTGAGAACCCCTGTAATATGGAGATGGGGCTTATCTGGTTATTTATGACTTGTATTCCACCTGCCCATCTCTGGCCAAGACATATTTATCACTTAGTTTATCACATACCAACATGTATCCTCGTTGCCTTCTCTCCTTCTGGTGATGGTCTACAGTTTTGTCTTGCACTGGCTTCCCTTTCAGCTGTCCCACCTCTGCCAACCAACTGCTGTAACTCAGGACATGGAATAAAAGATGCTGGACGAACCCAGCCAGTCAAATAATTTGGTCACCTCATCTCCATCACTGGCCACGTGACAGCAGTTAGTAGTGAGATGACTTCCAAGGCCTCATTCTCACTTCTTTTGACTGTAGACCAGAGCACCCTGAGAAAACCCACGCGGTCACAGAGAGAACATACAAACTTTGTGCAGACAGCACCCTTGGTCAGGATCAAACTCAGGTCTCTGATGCTGTAAGGCAGCAATTCTACCGGAATGCAATTGTGCCGCCAAGCAGGTCCTTCGACCGACCACGTTCATGCTGACCAGAGATCACCCTATACACTAGCACTATCCTACACGCTAGGGACAATTTATAATTTTTACCAGAGTAAATTAACCTATACATCTGTAGATAGACAGATAGACACTGACACACAGATAGACACAGATACAAACCTTGCCCTCTTTAGAGAGTGGGGGGGGGGGGGGGGGGGGGGGGGGGGGGGGGGGGGGGGGGGGGGGGGAACCGGAGCCCGGAGCTCCGGAGAAAATCCACACAGTCACAGGGAGAACGTACAAACTCCATACAGACAGCACCTGTAGTCAGGTTCAAACCTGGGTCTCTGACACTGTAAGGCAGCAGCTCTACCATTGCACCACTGTGTCACAACATCGGGCACTGGGACGCCCCATGCCTGAGCCACAGCTTCAGATTTGCTTATTTCTGGTCACCTAGACTAACATTATATGGCAGGGCTGAAAGCGAGGGGTCTTTCTGAAACTCAGCCAGATTGAGTGGGACCTGGTCTTCACACTCAGATGGGATGGATGTATAAGATCTTAAGCAGAGGAAGAGAAATTGATCTCTACCAATATTCATTTCCCAACCAAAATCTCCAAATCAGTGTGTTTATGGTCTTAGTGGGACATAACAGCTGCAAATCCCAGGAGAAGCTATGTCCTCAATGATTTGATATTTAGAGTTTAGAGACACAGTGCGGAAACAGGTCATTCGGCCCACCGAGTCCCACCCCGTACATTAACACAATCCTGCACACTAGGGATATTTTTACCAAAGCCAATTAACCTACAAACCCGTACGTCTTTGGAGTGTGGTAAGAAACCACAGCACCACAGTAAACCCACATGGACACAGGGAGAACATATTAACTCAGTACAGACAGCACCCATAGTCAGGAGCAAACCCAGGTCTCTGGTGCCCTTGACTACTTGATCCAGATTCAACACCGACTTTATTAACTATACGTTTTCAGGGTGTGAATATCAACAGTTGCAATGCCAGTACGTATTACATATGGTTGTAGGCTGTAGGCTGGGGTTAGTCTCTCAGTGTTTACGATTGGGGCAATGGGATGAAGCTGTTACATAATTCCAACCCTCTGTTGAAAAGTAAGCCCATGTAGTTCCATCTTTCTTTCTCAAGACATCACTGCAATTTTTGAGTTCAGCTTCAATCCAGTTAAGCTATCAGCATTTTGTCTCTTGTCCTCACTTTTAAACTGATTGTGTTTTGTGCTAATGCCTTGCTTTATTTTTGCATAGTCTTATTTCCTTTAGAAATTTTGCATGTGATTCATATATAATTTGTTTTTGTCTGGGACCATGTGTCTGTGAGGCTGTTGCAAGGAATATTTTCATTACAACAGCCAGCCCCTCAACATATTTGGGGGTAAGACCATGAACTCAACGAGCCTCCACGTTTCTGCTAATATGGTACACGTTGCACAATTCAAAGAGGCCGATTTGATTTAGGGTCAGTGAAAGACAAGAAGTTGCCTGAGTTTAGGGTCAGTGGGAGCCAAGAGGTTCCATGGGTTGAAGGTCAATGGGAAGCAAGGTTCCATGGGTTGAAGGTCAATGGGAAGCAAGGTTCCATGGGTTGAAGGTCAGTGGGAGCCAAGAGGTTCCATGGGTTGAAGGTCAATGGGAAGCAAGGATCCATGGGTTGAAGGTCAATGGGAGGCAAGAGGTTCCAAGGATCAAGGAAGGAAACACACATGGTCACAGAGAGAATGTGTAAACTCCACTCATAGAGTACTCGAGGTCAGGATTCAACTCTGGTCTATGGCATTGTGAGGCAGTGGCTCTATCAGCTGTACCACTGCCGCCAGCAATTATCTACTTTGTTACATCTGTTGCTCCAAACAGTTCAATTATTGATTACTGGTTCATTACGACATAAAACCTTAAACTTGGGCAAGGAGAGCATCTGACTGAATTCCATTTCTTAGAGCATCCTATTGCCAAGCAGCACGGGTTCGATCCTGACTACGGGAGCTGTCTGTACGAAGTTTGTACATTCTCCCCGAGACCGCGTGGGTTTTCTCCGGTTGGTCCGGTTTCCTCCCACATTCCAAAGGTGTACAGGTTTCTAGGTTAATTGGCTTTGGTAAAATTGTCCCTAGTTTGCTAGTGTATGGGGATCGCTGGTCAGCACCGACTCGGTGGACCAAAGGGTCCATTTCCACTGTATCTCTAAAGTCGGTAAGTCTAAAGTCACTGGCATTCCCTTTTACAGCTCTGTTGTGAGCATGCACCAGGCATGGGATGGGATTGAAAGAATCAATTTGGAATAGAACAAACTGGAGGACTTGCGGGAGGAATCAGTGATGTTGGATGATGTAGAATTTTCCCTCAGTTTGTAACTACAGTTAGATTTGTCTTATAAAGGCGGGATCCCGGCCATTTAAAGATCTTACCTCATGCTTCGCAGTATGTTTTTTAACAAACATAGTTACAAATTCATTTTGTGCAAAGATTAACGCTGACATTTTTCCATTTCAAAGGCACACCCTAATTTTAATCTTGTTCTATTGGCAAACCTTCATGTTGTTTTCTCGATTTGAAAGATTGGTATACTGGAAAATATAACAGGTTATTTGTACTCTAGCTATATGTATAGACATATCTTGCCAATGAATTGCACTAATTTGAACCCATTGTTATGCATAAAATGGCAATAAAGATAACTTGGTGTATGTTTTAATTCAACTGCGCCCATTTGAAATGCTGCAGGTCAGGAAATTGGACCAGTTATAGTCGTAGAGTCATGCAAGGAGTGGATGGAATGGACAGGCAGAAGTTTTGGGTTGGCGCCCTTCTTAGAGTCAGAGTCATCGAGTCATACAGCGTGGAAACAGGCCCTTCAACCGAATTTGCCCACATCGACCAACATGTCCCATCTACACTAGTCCCATCAGCTTGCTATTGGCCCATATCCCTCTAAACCTACCCTATCCATGTATCTGTCTAAATGGTTCCTCAACATAGTGATAGCAATAGTACCTGCCTCAACTACCTCCTCCGTCAGCATGTTCCACCTCTCTCTGTGTAAAAAAGTTACCACTCAGGTTCCCATTAAATCTTTTCCCCCTCACTTTAAACCCATGTCCTCTGGTTATTGATTCCCATACTTTGGGCAGGAGACTCTGTGTGTCTACCCAATCTATTCCTCTCATGATTTTGTACACCGTTAAAAGATCACCCCTCATCCTCTTACACTTCAAGGAATAAAGCCCTATTCTGCTCAACCTCTCCCGATAGCTCAGTCCTATAACAGATTGCGGTGTGTGTGTGTGTGTGTGTGTGTGTGTCTCTGACACACTTCTGATGTCCTCCAATAATGTAGCAGCTGTGATCTCCACTCGCGCTTGCAGTTGGCAAGCATGAAAATGTCATGTTAGAGCCCAGCATAGAC
Source organism: Leucoraja erinaceus (assembly GCF_028641065.1). Taxonomy (NCBI): domain Eukaryota; kingdom Metazoa; phylum Chordata; class Chondrichthyes; order Rajiformes; family Rajidae; genus Leucoraja; species Leucoraja erinaceus. The sequence goes on along the minus strand of NC_073394.1, from coordinate 26,474,384 downwards.
AAAGGGAGTGGAATCATAGAGTCTTGGAGTCATACAATGCGGAAACAAACTTCTTCCTAACAGCCATCAGGTCTTGACACAACGTAACACTAATCACAACTATGGACTGTTTTTGGTTGCAGTATGACCTTCAACAGAATTAAAGTTGAAGTGTATGGACTTTGGGCATTTTTGCACTAGCATTTATAGTTTTATATTATCAATGTGTATTGTGTTTACAGCCCTGTTCAGCTGCTGAAAGTAAGAATTTCACTGTTCCATTGTTGGTACATACGACCAAAACTCTTGGGGATGTGTTTCCCGATAAACAGCATCCTGGTAAATGGATTGTAGAAACTTGTCACTTCCAACAGTTCCCAATGCTGGGGCTCCAACATGACCCTCCCTTTTCCAGCTATCACACCCCCCACTGCTACAATCAGTCGGAGGGAGGGTGTCCCAACCTGAAGCGTCACCTGCTCATGTTCTCCAGAGATGCTGTCTGACCCACTGAGTTACTCCAGCACTTTGTGTCCTTCATTGACATAATAAGCTGTGGTAACCTTTCAACTTTAATTCTGATGAAGCTCATTCAAGACAAACTGTTGCAGATTTGCACTATAAGAGAAAATGCTTTAAATACTTGGCAGGTCAGGCAACATCTCTGGAGAGAGCAAAAGCATAAACATTTTGGGTCAATGACCTATCATCAATTGAAGATTCCGAAATCTAATGTGGGCTTAAATGGATATGAAATTGTTCAGTCCATTGGCTACGTGTTTTTACTCTCCATTCTATTTCTGCAAAAGTTATTCAGTGAAAATACGAGTCTGGTCCAAACTTGATGCCATGCTTGTGTTGCCATGCCAACAGTGTCCCTGGTGAATGTGTTTTGCATGTTTGGAGGGGGGGAGGGCGTGGAGGCAGTGATAATTTGGTGTCAGACCTCAAAACCATTGCACAAACAGTACATGAGAAGTATTGAGCACGCAAAACACATCCCATGGTGTGAACACATTCTACACCCACACTGTCTCCTTTGTACACATCAATGCAATGAAGCGATGTATCATGTAGATGGACAGGATAGGTTTGGAGGGATATGGGGGAAAAGTAGGCAGGCGGGACGAGTGTAGATGGGAGCCTGTTGGTCAGCATGGACAAGTTGGGCCGAAGGGCCTGTTTCCACGCTGTACAACTCTGCAACTATACAACTCTATCAATGCATTGTGCTGTAAGTGCTTCAACATGTCCACAGGGACGATGCGGTACAAAACGACAGATTTGATTTTTTTTTTCCAACCAACACAGTGTTTAATACATTGGCAGAGCAAAGACAACATTCCATTCCAATTGCTGATGGTTGCTGCGTTAGACAAGGACTTTGAACATTGCCACAGAATACACGGACGAGAGCAGCAAGAGCCTATTTGACAGGTGGCCGGCTCGTTGGCGAGACTGCACAGTGTAAAGGAGGCACGACTGTGTGAGCAACTGTCTGGGCGAGCAGAGGCAACAGGACTAATTCCCAACAATTTGCAGACATCCGAAAAAAGCTATGCTTTAATTTACAAGGAAACTGTTCTTTAAAGTACAAAATCATCTGCCACTTGGAGAAGCATGAGGTAACGAGGGACACCAGCATGAGTATATTGGAGGGAAATCATGTCTGAGTTATTTGATGAAGTGGCCGCACGATGGCGCCGCGGTCGAACCAGGTTCAATCTAAAAAATTCTAATTCTAATTCTAATCCTGACCGTGGGTGCAGTCTGTACGGAATTTGTACATTCTCCATGGGTTTTCTCCCGGTGCTCCCATATTACTAAAATGTGCGGATTTGTAGATTATTTGTCCTGTAAAATTGTCTCTAATGTGCTGGAAAGAATTACCGTACGTGTGATCGCTGGTCGACGCGGACTTAGTGGGCTGACGGACCTGTTTCCACGCGCTATCTCTAAACTAAACTAAACTAACGTAGAATCATTGAACAAAGTAGACGGGTTTATGGAGTACCGTTTGAGGTTTACATGATACAGAGATTGGTGCCATAGACAGTCATAAGCAGGTTAGAAGGAGAGTTTGGCTGCTATGGGCTGACTGTGAATGATGTAACCATGTAACAAATACAATTAATGTAGGCACATTAACTGTGCACTGCTGGACAAACAGAATAGAGAGATGGTATAATCTAAATGATGCTACTTCTAGCTGACGCAAGCAGGATAGCTGAGGAACATGTTATAAATATCTATATGCCAGAGCAATTAAGAAAGGGTTTGAATATTTGGCTTTGTAAATAATGAAGCTGAATGCAAAAAAACAGAGATGTTATGCTAAAGTGGAGAACAAACATTCGCCTGGGTGGTCTATGCTTTGTAAATCTTCACAAACCATTGGTTTGGCTGCTGCTAGAGGAAGATGTACAACTCTGGGCACTGCACTTCAGGAAGGATGTTGTGGTCTAACAGGCTGATGTGGTTTACTTGCAGAGAGATTGGAGTAATAGGGTTTAGATAGGGTTTAAGAGTAAAGTTAAGGTGTTCAGAATGATGAGTGATTTGTAAATTTATAAAGGACAGAAAATAATTGCCAGCAGAGGTGAGAAGAGAAATATTCTACATGGAGAGCGTTGAGATAACGGAATAGACTAACGTGGATACAAGTAGTGTAGGAAAGAACTGCAGATGATGGTTTATATCGATAGTAGGCACAAAGTGCTGGAGTAACTCAGCGGGTCAGGCAGCATCTCTGGGGAAAAAAGGATGGGTGATGTTTCGGGTCGGGACACTTCTTCAGACTGAGAATACAAGTAAATTCCATAAGACCTTTTGAAAATAAAATTACATATTATTTGAAGAAGACTAATTTGCAGCAATAAGGCAAGTGGCCGCAGTGTGGGATTAAATACTTTTTTAAAGAATCATCATAAACTTCACAAGCTGTATAGCTTCCGCTAACTGTAATATTTCATGATTCACACATGATTTAAAATCTCCATGCTTCTCTGAAGGAAATTGTGGGTTGTGTTTTCGATATTATGGCATTGTCCCTATTCTCAATCCTTAATGTTTATGCTCGGGAATATTTTCAGCTCCAAGTTCTTTCTCTCTTTATTCCACCCCATGTTCCAACAATACCCAAACTGGCACCACATGGTATTTTATTTCATTCTTCATGTGTTTCATTCTTAATTGTTTACTGTATATTGTGTTGGTACTTGTGAGCAAAGCACCAAGGCAAATTCCTTGTATGTATACATACTAGGCTAATAAAATGTATTCAATTCAATTCAATGCTCTCCGTGTTTTCTATTTGCACTGGTGGCAACTTTGGTGCTGTTAGAAGGAGCATGATGTGGATTGTGTTTGTCAAATTGTCTGAATGCCAGTGGTATAACCAGTAAATAGACCTTCATTGGAATCTCTCTGCTGCTGATTATCTTGACAATGAAGAAACAATGAACTGCAGATGCTGGTTCATACCAAAGATAGACACAAAGTGCTGGAGTAACTCAACGGGTCAGGCAGCATCCCTGAAGATAAAGGATGGGTGATGTTTTGGGTTGGGGCCCTTCTTCAGACTGAAAGTAGGGGGTAGAGGGGAGGTGAAGAGCTGGAGGCGAGAAAAGACCAGGAGCAACAGGGTCCTGTCACAAATTACTTCTGACAGGTCGGTATGTTGTTGGCTAGATATGGTGTCTCGTATCTCCAGTTCCGTCTCCGCTACTTTCAGTAAGAAGGTTTCCAACCCAAAACGTCACCCATCCTTTATCTTCAGAGATGCTGCCTGACCCATTGTATTACTCGAGCACTTTGTGTCCATCTTCATCATTTAGTGTGCCACATCATCATATCATTATTCAACAGATGTAACTTTCATCAATCAACATTGAAGAAAAGGAGATATAGCACAAACAAAAGTAGAACCCATTTCACTCAAATAGACCACTTACATTAGTTGAAACTAGATTGGGATTGAGATCAGTCATCATTGCAAATTAGGTCAAAAGAGAATTTGCAGTCTGCTATAGACTGCGCACTATTTTATATATCCATGTTGAACAGATTTCTGACTTGCTATAAACTCAATATGCAATACAGGTAAGACCAAGTTACGCATTACTAACCCTACGACCCTACTACCCAAATCTCTTCCAGCACTGAATTATAAGGAGCATTATCTCTCCCATCCACAGCACCCCATTCACCACACACACACACGCACGCACGCACGCACACACACACACATCACACACACACACACACACACACACACACACCATCACACACACAACATTTCTAGTATAGCACTGCTGAAGATCCAAAAGAAGATAAATCCACCCGGCATTGACAGTGAAGCAAACCCTCCATTTGCTTTATCTATATATTAGTACAACAGCATACAGTGTTAGGCTAAAATGAGAGCTAAGAGCCCTGACTCACAAATGAAGCTGACAATGCAACAGTGGTATAGAAAGAAGCACAACTGCATTCTATAATGGGTGTGGTACAGAAAGTTAGGATAACATATCCAATGCATCAGCCAGCATCTTCAGTTCATCCTTCAGACCGTCCAATGACTTCTTAATTTTCTGTGGATTGTCCAATACTTCCATTGTCTTGGTAAATGGGTCGTATTTCACTGAAAACGGACGCTTAATATTAGCAGCGTATTTTCTATAAATACAAAAGTCACAATTCCGTCAGAGATTAAGATCAGCACAAATATTTTTATTCAGCACATTAACTATGCAGTGTATTAACCACAACACAAATCCCATAACATTTTCTTTTCAGTATATTCCAGAATTGTGAGAAAAGAAAAAAATACATAACATTTGAACAATAAAATTGTTGGGCAAACTATGTTTGAATAATTGTCTAGTTTAGTTTATTATTAACTCGTGTAACAAGTGAAAAGCTTTTTGTTGCATGCTATCCAGTCAGCGGAAAGACTATACATGATTACAATCAAGTTGTCCACAGTGCATAGGATAAAGGGAATAACGTTCAGTTCAAGATAAAGTCCATAAGGTCCGATTAAAGTTAGTCCAAGGGTAGCCCGGGCATCAACACAGTTTCAATGAGGAATATAAGAGTTAATGCAAAATCAGCATCAGGCGTACTTAAAGATGAGGGGTCAACTCAACTAAAGTACTAGAAGTGAGCTGCAGTTCATTAGGTTCAAGAGCTACAGACGAGCCATACCCAGTGATAAATGTTAATAGAGATTTAAGCAACGGGACGGCACAGTGGCGCAGTGGCAGAGTTGATTCCTTACAGCGCCAGACACCAGGGTTTGATCCTCACTACGGGTGCTGTCTGTATGGAATTTGTACATTTTCCCCGAGAACACATGGTTTTCTCCAGGAGCTCAGGTTTCCTCCCACACTCCGGACTTAAGAACAGCTTCTTCCCCACTGCTATCCGATTCCTGAATCAATCACCTGTATCATACCATTTTCTAAAGGTGCTGCCAGTGCTCTAAACTCTACTTCATTCCATTATTCTATTGTGCGTTATTTTTTTTTTGCACAATTTTAGATATTTTGGCACTAAACTCTTGCACCATTTTGTTGTTTTGTTCTCATCATTGTATATATTGTTTCATTTATCATGACTCTATGTATACTGGTGACTCTGTGAGCATACTGGTGCGGGTGACAATAAATCTCAATCTGAATTGCCCGTATTAAGTCATAGCTCTTTACAGAGATATTCTCTTGTTCCACCCATCTCCCCCCACCTTCTCCGTTAATGAAAACTAACTTGTTTTCTCACTCTCCTACATCTAATGAAGGGTTCCAGAAGTGAAATCTTACAGGGCCTGTCCCACTGACGCAACCTTTCAGTGACTGTCTTCGACCTTCAAGCTCGAGGGCATTCGCATGATAAACCTCGAGCTGGATCGACCGTCAGCGATGAAATCGCGAGCTGGATCGACTGAATGCACACACACACACACACACACACACACACACACACACACACACACACACACACACACACACACACACACACACACACACACACACACACACACACACACACACACACACACACACACACACACACACACACACACACACACACACACACACACACACACACACACACACACACACACACACACACACACACACACACACACACACACACACACACACACACACACACACACACATCGCAAAGGTGGGGGCCAGGGAAAGTGGGGGAGTGCTGTCTGAAATTCACACCCACGATGAACAGAATGGTAAAAGACGGCTGCACAATGTACAGTAAGTCCTTTAGAGAGCGGGGAGGGGAGGGCGGGGAGAGAAAGGGAGAGAGGGGGAGAGAAGGGGGAGAGAAGGGGAGGAAAAGGGTGGGAGAAGGAGCGGAAACACTTTTCAGAAGCCAGACCAATTATAATAAAGTTTAGCGGACATTTTACATTACTGGTCGGTTTTCGTTGGTCCTGAAAACTCCAATGAGCCGATTAAAATGCCCGGTCAGTGAAGGAGATTGCCTACGGCTGCCCTCGACTGCCTATAACTACATAGCAACCCCACTCCACTGCACTACGAGTTCAAAAGAATTTTTCAACACTGAAATATTTTCCTCGACCAAAGTGAGGCCGCGAGTATCTGGGAACTTCCCTCAAGCATGAACGAGAGTTCCAGTGACCTCATAGGAGAACCATGTGTCGACCATGCTGCGAGTTTGAGTCCAGGGCAAACTCTTCTAAACTCGCAGATTAGGTCGCTGCAGTGGGACAGCCCCTTAACTGTTTCTCTTTCCACAGATGCTACCTTGACCTGCTGAATGTTTCCAGCATTTTCTGTTTGTATTACAGTAGGTAGGGAGTTTAAAATCGACCAAATAAATCTGAATGTATAAAAGGGATTATCTTCCAATAACAGTAGGGAGAAAACAAATGAATTGTTGTAAAACCATATCTGGTAGTTATCCACTTGTGAGGTTATCCACTTTGGTAGCAAAAACAGGAAGGCAGATTACTATCTAAATTACGTCATGTTGGGAAAAGGGGAAGTACAACGGGATCTGGGGGTCCTTGTACATCAGTCTATGAAAGTAAGCATGCAGGTACAGCAGGCAGTGAAGATAGCGAATGGCATGTTGGCCTTTATAACAAGAGGGATCGAATATATGAGCAAAGAGGTCCTTCTGCAGTTGTACAGTGAGACCACACCTGGAATATTGTGTGCAGTTTTGGTCCCCTAATTTGCGGAAGAGCATTCTTGCTATTGAGGGAGTGCAGCGTAGGTTTACAAGGTTAATTCTTGGGATGGCGGGACTGTCATATGCTGAGAGAATAGAGCTGCTGGGCCTGTACATTCTGGAGTTTAGAAGGATGAGAGGGCATCTCATTGAAACATATAAGATTGTTAAGGACTTGGACACGCTAGAGGCAGGAAACATGTTCCTGATGTTGGGGGAGTCCAGAACCAGGGGCCACAGTTTAAGAATAAGGTGTAAGCCATTTAGAACGGAGACGAGGAAACACTTTTTCTCACAGAGAGTGGCGACGTTTTGGGTCAAAACACTTCTTTTTACCAACAGCAGGATAAACTGCAGATTCGACATGGAAATATAGCTTCCAGGTTACCACATTTATGCTACCTACTGATATCAGTGTCAGAAGGACTGTGGCTGTTCTAGAAGATGGCTTGTCAGTACCATAGTTGTGGATGGGAACTGAACGCTGACCTTGGCAGTGAAGTCAGACACAAGGTGCTGGAGTAACTCAACAGGTCAGGCAGCATCTCTGGAGAAGAAGGACGGGTGACATTGTGGGTCAGGTCCATTCTTCCAGATAATGAAGTTTCATTTTATAAATGAATTAAAAAAAAGTTACCATTCAGTCAAGGCCCAATAGTTCCACACTTTCTTTTTTTTTTGATTGCAACGAGGATCAGAAATATTGGCGTTGTCCTCTGATCCAGGAGTGTTGAAACTAGTTAACCCCCAACCGCATCTTGCATCTTATCCCAGGAGGGAAAGAAAATGCCTGCCAATCTCCTTGGTTGTCATACCACCTCTTATCTCTGGTTTGTAAATGATAAAACCAAGGAACCAGGGATATCCACTACTAAATGATAATTGCAACAATACACAAATAATAAAATCATTTGTATCTCATTATGAGGGTTCAGCTCAAAAAATAATTTCTAGTGTGGTGTGAATGCATTGATGGAAGACATCTTGAATCTTTGACAGATTTAATGCAACTGGATATCTTTCAGAGTCACTTCAGAGAGAGAAATTCAGAGAGGCCCGTCAGCATCCTAGGGCTCGATTAGATCGAGCGCCACTCCAAGTGGCTGGGTGTGTGGAAGGGATGCACGGAGTGGCAGAGCAGCAATGGAGAATATCGACAAGATCACCTGGCCAGGACGACCCGTGCAATTCTGTCCTAGTACTCCTCCCAGGACAACAGGCCTCAATGGCCAAGTTAAGATTCTAATATTTTTTTTAAATATTTTGGACTTTGAGAGGGCAGCACGGTGACACAGCGGCAGAGTTGCTGCTTTACAGCACCAGACACCCGGGTTTGATCCTGACTATGGGTGCTGTCTTCATGGAGTTTGTATGTTCTCCCTGTGACAGCGTGGGTTTTCTCCGGGTGCTCTGGTTTCCTCCCACACTCCAATGACGTACAGGTTTACAGGTTAATTGGCTTCGATAAAATTGTAAATTGTTCCTGGTGTGTAGGATAGTGTTATATATGGGATTGTGGTTGGTGCGGATTTGATGGGCCAAAGGCCTGTTCACGCTGTATATCTAAACTAAAAAACTAAAAGTACAAGATGGTGCCTAAAACATGGTGACTCTTGTGTACAGACTCAGTGTGGTCTACTATGGTATGAATGTGCCTAATGTATAGTTGGATTGTCAATGAAATGTACGGAAAAAATAATTTAATTGTACTCAGGTACATATGACAATGAGGTACCATTGAACCATTAAAATTCCAAGTCAGCCATGTCTTAAAGGGACCACAGGTAAGGATGGCAGATTGCCTTCCTCATTGGGAAACCAGCTGGATCTTCCCATTTTTTAAGTTTCCCTGGTGTGCCATTGTATTCTGAAGTCTCATAGCCATTTTCATTTATCAAAGCCACCTTCGTGTTCCAGAGCAAAACACAAAGCGCTGTAGACAGTATCTGTGGAGGGTATGTACAGGTAACACTTCAGGTCAGGATCCTTCTTCAGACTGATTGTATTATGGGGAAAAAAAAAACAGAAGAAAGATGGGAACAGGACAAAGTCTGTCATATGATAGGTGAATACAGGTGAAGAGGGATAGACTCAAGGATGGGTGGACAAAGGCTAGAGATGGAAAGGAGACAAAAGGTTGTCAGATAAGAAGAGAAGAGGAGTGAAATGTGAAGCTAGAGGGAGGGACATAGGTGGATTTTTTAAGGCAGAGATTGACAGATTTTGTGATTAGTAGGGGTGTGGGGGTTATGGGGGGAGAAGACAGGAGAATGGGGATGAGAGGGAAAGATGAATGGCAGAGTAGACTTGATGGGCCGAATAGCCTTATTCTGCTCCTAGAGCTTATGATCATGTTTTGTGGGTCACTGAGCCTACAGTGCATGGGTTCCTGCATTACTTATGATGCATTTGACAAGGTTCTTACCTCAGTTTGTCTTTAGCGTCATTGAAACTTTCAGATACAAAATACACCGGCTGGTACGTCTGATCTTGATAGGGCTGGATTGATGCACCCACAGGGTCGAACTCCCGTAGCTCAGGCTCATTGGAGAGGGAATGCTGTGTACAAATCATTCAGTCAGTGCCTGGCGAAAATCATTAGACTTAGAAACATAGAAAATAGGTGCAGGAGTAGGCCTTAATATGATCATGGTTGATCATCCAAAATTAGTACCCCGTTCTTGCTTTTCCCCCCATAGTACCTTGATTCCCTTAGCCCTAAGAACTAAATCTAACTCTCTCTTGAAAACTTGGGCGATACAGCACGGAAAAAGCCCCTTCGGCTCACTGAGTGTACCGACCTGAGATCACCTCGTACACTAGCACTATCGTAAGCACTAGGGACAATTTACAATGTACAGAAGCTAATTAACCTACAAACCTGCACGTCTTTGGAGTGTGGGAGGAAACTGGAGCACCAAGAGAAAGCCCACGCAGTCACAGGGAGAAAAAAAACCCTCTGTAGACACAGCACTCATAGTCAGTATAGAACCCGGGTCTCTGGCGCTGTAAGGCAGCAACTCTACCACTGCGCCACTGTATCTTTCCATCCTGAACTCTGAGTGGGCATTTGGTCATGCGAGTCTCACATAGAGTGGAACAGGGTTTCCTCGCCCCAGCCTCCCCAATGCCCCACACCTCCTATTTTACTCTCAATCTCTGAATGTGGGAATCAGGGACAGCAGGTTCTGCCCTTCCCCAGCCCAAGGTGCTGTGGGCGTGGTAAGGGAGGTTTAATTCTGACCCGGTGCCCGGGCAATGATGTCACCGGGAAAAAAACCCTTACTCAGTAATAGTGGACAATCCGCAACAATGGACACCATTCCCCCCACTATGGTTCATTATAACAAGGGTTTACTGTACTCATCTACCAGAGATCTCTATCAACCAGCACTCCAAATAAATAATCCTGTACTTTCACCCATTTAGAATTGCTCCAGGCACAACAGTTTCAATGCATTGACAGACATTCAACAATGATAGGCATTAGGCTGGCGGTGAATGGCATGTTGAACAGTGTGTGTATGTGAAGGTAATGAACAACTATAGAGATGTGAAATCACTGAACTTCGTTCAGCATTGAAGCCAGGTCTTCAGGGGTTAAAACCTGACATTGATCTTTCTCTTGATGTTTTATTACCCACGGTGTGAATGACTGCCACATGAAATAACATGTACTTCACATGTCCTACACAAATGAGTTTAGTTTAGTTTAGAGGTGCAGCATGGAAATAGGCCGTTCGACCCACCGTGTCCATGCAGACCAAAAATCACCCAGATATCAGTTCCATGCTCAAACAAGGAAAAATTTACAGAAGTCAATTAACCTACAAGCCTGCACGTCTTTGGGATGTGGGAGGAAACTGGAGAAAACCTATGAGAATTCTGTATCTTCCCCTTTGCTCTTCCCATATTGTCACAGGGAGAATGTGCAAACTCCATACAGACAGCACCCGTAGTCAGGATCACATCTGGGTCTCTGGTGCTGTAAAGCAGTAACTCCACCACTGCACTAATGTGTTGCCCCTATGCCTCCAATTCTATGGCTAGAAGTCACAGTCAAATACCATTCATCATGTGTTATGAATCTCTTAGCAATAATCACCACATCCACCACTTCCGTGCAGCTACAACTAGTTTTTGCACATTTAATTCGGAAGAATCTTAAAGCATGACCAGATACAGTGTGAAATCAATCCTACATGTGCTAATTAGACTTTTTTTTAGAGATACAATGCGAAACAAGCCCTTCAGCCCACCGAGTCCACCCCAATCAGCAAACCCCATCCGCTAGCACTATCCTACACACTAGGGACAATTTACAACTTTACTAATGCCAAGTAACCTACAAACCTGTACGAATATGGAGCGTGGGAGTAAACCGGCACTCCTGGAGAAAACCCACACGGTCACAGGGAGAACGTACAAACTCCATACAGACAACACCCGTAGTCAGGATCGATCCCAGGTCTCTGGCGCTGTAAGGCAGCAACTCTACCGCTGCGCCACCGTGCCGCCTTAGGAGATGATGGTGCCTCCTATCACTAAAACAGCTGGCACTGGGCCTGTGCCAAATGATAGGGCCATAGCCATAGAACTTAATATTCAAATCCTCCACCCCTCTTCCTCCTTCCTTTCCACAGACTCTTCAAAAATGAATTTCTAATGATGAGAAACAGCACCATCCATGCACTTTAGGTTTACGCTTAGGCTTATTGTTACACGCAACGAGGTACAGTGAAAGGACATGATTTGCATGCTATCCAATCAGATCAAATAGTAAGATAGCAACAGAAACCCAGGTTTGATCCTGACTGCGGGTACTGTCTGTGCGGAGTTTGTATGTTGTCCCGGTGGCCACGTGGGTTTTCTCCAGGTGCTCCGGTTTCCTCCTACTCTCCAATGACCTGCAGGTTTGTAGGTTAATTGGCTTCTGTAAATTGGCCCTAGTGTGCAAGATGCGAAGTTGGGATAGCATTGAGTCAGTGTGCGGGTGGTCGATGGCTGGCATGGATTCTGTGGGCTGAAGGGCCTGTGTCCACGCTGTGCCTCTAAACTAAACTAAATGCAATGAAATCAAACTCAGGTGCATTGCTAGAGCAAAAGCAAAGGTACAGAGTGCTGAATATAGTTCTCAGCATTGTAGAGATAGCTCTCAGCATTGTAGAGATAGTTAGCATTGGAGCGCTTTGAGCTACCCATTGGCATGGGAAACAGCTCCATCCAAGACTGTAAGAAATTGCAGAGAATTGTGGACGCAGCCCAGACCATCACACAAACCAACCTCACTTCCATTGACCCCATTTACACCTCACGCTGCCTCGGAAAGGCCACCAGCAAAATCAAGAACCAGTCGCACCCTGGCCACCCTTTTCTCCCCTTTCCCATCAGGCAAAAAGTATAGAAGTGTGAAAACACACACCTCCAGATTCTGGGACCGTTTCATCCCAGCTGTTATCAGGCAACTGAACCATCCTACCAACAACAATAGAGTAGCCTGAACAACTAATTACCCCATTGGAGACCTTTGGACTATGTTTGATCGGACTTTACTGGACTTCATCTTGACTAAACATTATTCATGTTATGCCCTTATCATGTATCTGTACACTGTGAATGCCTCGATTGTAATCATGTATTGTCTTTCTGCTGACTGGTCCGCGCGCTACAAAAGCTTTTCACTGTACCTCCGTACACGTGACATTAAACTAAACTCAACTTAAACTCAACCAATGAGGCAAGGTATCTGAAGACAGCCTGCAGTCACTGCTAATCACATTATTCATTCAAGAGAGACGTGGTCAAAAGCAGACGGTAACCAGAAACCGGAAAAGCAATTTCACCAAAGAAAATCTCCCTGTAAATTGAAGAGAGTAATCTGGAATAAATAAAGATATTTATAATCCACATTTTTCACTTACAATTAGTTCACCGTAGGACGATAGTAGACCAGCTCCATACGCTCTGACTTCTCCATTTTGCTTGCACAGTCCAAACTCCACAGTGAACCAGTAAAGCTGCAAGAGGCAGATTTCAGTGAATAATTACCCTGCTTTTCCCGACTTGAGACAATTAACGTAAGTTTGGGAGTTGTCTGTCAATTTACATTTTCCATAAAATTATTTCAAAAGCAGCATGATTTGCACGTATGCATGTACGTGGTAAAACTCACCGTGGAAAGCTTTTCAATTTCCTCTTCCGTGGCTCCCAGCGAGGCAAGGCCAATGTTCTGAAGTGATAAAGGGTTAGACGTTAATCACTGACCAAGTCACTTAATTAGCAGTGCAGGCACAATTCACTAAGTGATTTTTATTTTTCCTTTGCTGTTCAAAAGTTATTTTAGTCCCACAATTAGTCTCTCTTCAGGCCTAGCAAGTCTTTACCCCTATCCAAATTACAAAAGCCACAAGTCCGGAGTTAGTGGGTGCTTTGAACGACCAAGGCTCCCATGCAAATCATAGATTGTCTGAAGAAGGATCCCGACCCGAAACGTCACCTATTCTTTTTCTCCAGAGTTGCTGCCTGTCCCATTTAGTTACTCCAACACTTTGTGTCTATTTTATAAACCAGCGTCTGCAGTCCCTTCCTATCATCGAAAGAGGCCACTTTGCCATTATGTTTGTGCCTGCTGATTGGTGTCCCGCTTCACCCATTCCACATAATCCTTGCATTTGAAACTGGTCTGATTCATTTTTCGGCGTTATTACTGAATTTACTTGCAACTCCCTTTCAGATAGTGATGCCAGATTATGGCAACTCAGTGCATTACCAAAAAAAATCACCTTTATTCACCTTTGAATCCTCTGGCAGTTAATTCTGTGTCCCATGGTTATTGAACATTCTGCCATTGAAAACAGTTTCCTCATTGTTTCTCAATCAAAACTCTGAATTACTTTGAAAACATTTTATGTTTCTTTTGGCTATCGGTGCTCTAGAATGATAATTTATTTCAATTATTTTCATGCTGCACGTCTGTTTAATTTAGTGATACAGCGTGGAAACAGGCCCTTCGGCCCACCGAGTCCACGCCGTCCAGCAATCACCCCATACACTAGCACTATCCTACATACTAGGGACAATTTACAATTTTTACTGAAGCCAATTAACCTACAAACCTGTACGTCTTTGGAATGTGGTAGGCAACCGGCGCAAACGGAGAAAACCCACTTGGTCACGGGGAAAATGTGTAAACTCCATACAGACAGTACTCGTAGTCAGGATCGAACCTAGATCTCTGGCACTCTAAGGCAGCAACGCTACCGCTGCGCCTCCGTGCCGCCCACCGTATACCATGTTCTGTGGAGTATATATTCACAGTAAAGGAAAGTGGAAATACCTGAGAGAATTGTGCAAATATCTTGTCAGCCAGGATCGGCACATGTCCCAGTAGCTCATGACAACAGTCCCTTAATGTGAACAGAAAGAAAATTAATTTCATCCAGAGGGATCTTTCCTGCAAGAGCCATACTCTGTGAAAAGCCAAAAGAAGTCCATTATACCTCCAAGATACACAAAAAACTGCAGATGAAGGAATCTTGAGCAAAACAAAAAGTGGTGAAGGAACTCAGCGAGTCGAGTAGCATCTGTTAAAGAAATTGACGGACAACGTTTTGGATCAAGACCCTTCTTCATACTGAAACATTGCCTGGTTTGCTGCCTGACCTGCTAAGTTTCTCCAGCACTTTGTGTTTTGATCCATTATACTTCCATCTTGGCCAATGTATCAATAAATGCCAAATCTTCATGACCATGCTCTTTCTCTTCATCAAACCGTCCTCCAATGCTGATTTAGTCGTTTCTTGTCATATGCACAAGGACAGTGAGGTATGCGTAGAATGAAAATGTTCTTTACATCACAGGCACACACACTCAGAATTAAGCTTTAAAAGGTCAACACATGAGTAGCCAAGTGGGTTCCTGCATGTTGTCTGCAAAATGGTGCAAAAAGGGCCCTCCAACACTATCTTGATGCATATTTGAGGTAGGTAATGGTGTCACGGATTTCATATGTCCTTCAGACATTAAATAAAGGACAACTATTCAGTTGTGTGTCCGAAAAATAAATCCCTTCAAACCTGGTTATTGACGATTTGATTGCATATTAAATTCCAGCAGAGGGGATTTAGTTTTGACATACAGCATGGAAACCACCTCTTTGGCCCATCAAGTTCACACCAGTCATTAATCACCTGTTCACGCTTGTGCTATGTTATCCTACTTTCTCATCCACTCCTTATAAACACACGGCAAGTTACAGAGTCCAATGAATCGACAAATCCCCAAATCTTTGGGATGTGGGAGGAAACCGGAGCACCCAGAGGAAAGCCACACATTCATTGGTGAGAACGTGCAAACTTCACACAGTCAGCCCCCCGAGGTTAGGATTGAACCTGGGTCTCTGGTGCACTGAGGCAGCAGCTCTACCAGTTACACCATGATGCCGCTGTATGAACACTGCTTCCACCTTCTCCCAATAAAGGCGGCACAGTGGCGCAACAGTGGAGTTGTTGCCCAACAGTGCCAGAGACCCAGGTTCGAACCTGGCTGAGGGTGCCAACTGAAGGAGTTAGTACGTTCTCCCTATGACCACGTGAGTTTTCTCCGGTTGCTCCGGTTCCCTCCCACACTCCAAAGACCTGCAGGTTTGCAGGTTAATTGGGTTCAGTAAGAATTGTAAATTGTCCCTAGAGTGTTAGTGTACGGGGATCGTTGGTCGGCATGGGCTTTGTGGGCCAAAGGGACTGTTTCCATGCTGTATCTCTAAACTATAAAAACTAAACTGGGCAGGTGAGGGTGTTGAGCCAGCATCTCTGGGATCGCATCTTTCAAAATCAATTGGCAGCTTTGGGACTGACATTAGTTGGACTAAGTTTGGATTGTTTTGTATCCACTGAAAGAAAATATATGGGCCTGGAATTGCCAGGGGCGACATCTCAAATAGCTGGCACATGGTGACCAACAAAGCATGTACTGGGCCCAAAACAAAGTATTTAATAGTCTGAAAAGTCTGAAGAAAAATCCCGACCCAAAACACCATCTATCCATGTGAAGGAAGGAGTTGCAGATTCTGGTTTACACACAGAGCTGGATATAGACACAGAGAGCTGGAGTAACTCACTGGGTCAGGAGGCATCTATGGAGAAAAGGAATAGGTGACAATTTTGGTCGAGACACTTCTTCAGACTGAAGAAGGGTCTTGACATCACTTATCCATGTTCTCCAGAGATGCTGTTTGATCCATTGAGTTACTCCAGTAATTATTTTTTGAATGGAAGAGTTCTTCCATATCTCACATACTCAGAGGTCTTACTTTGTTAAGTCACTCCAGAAATAGCTGAATGGGGGGTATGGGTTATGGTTATGGAGGGTGGATGTAGGCGAGAGATTGGTGGGTTAGTGATGGTAGTGATGAGAGGAGGGGGTGGTATCAGGAGCTCAGGGATCTGGTTTAGTCCCCAGGAGGTGGACTCATCACAAATGGGTGCTGGGTGGAGAAGTCAAGTGTAACTGGAGTTCAGATTAGTTTGTCCGACAAGGGTGTTACATGTGACTATGTGTCTGGATGGGGCTGCAAGCAAGATTTTCATTGTACCTGTACCTCATTGTACTGGTGCACATGACAATAAACTCAACTTCCTTAGAAGACTTAGGAAGTTTGGCATGTCCCCTACAACTCTCAGCAAATTCTACGGGTCCACCATAGAAAGCATATTATCAGGATGCATCACAGCTTGGCTTTGGAACAGCTCCACCCAACACCACAAGAAATTGTAGAGAATTGTGGACGCAGTCCAGACCATCACACAAACCAACTTCTCATCCATTTACTCCATTTATACCTCACGCTGCCTCAGCAAGGCCAGTTGCAAAATCAAGGACACCCCTGGCCACTCGAAAAACCGGCGGCAACAGCGGCTCGTTGTCGAGCGGGAGCGTTGAAATAGCTCCTCCGCTACTGGTGGCTGCCGCCCAGATATAGACCCCTCCTCGGGTGGAGTTTGGGCAGGCAGTCTCTTCTAGCTGGTCGCTTTTCTGGTGGCCATATTCTCCATCTCTGTAACACAAAAACTCCCTCCCCTCCCCCATTCCCATCAGGAAAAAGGTATAGAAGTGTGAAAACATACTCCTCCAGATTCAGGGACAGTTTCTTCCCAGCTGTTATCAGGCAATTGAATCATCCTACCACAACCAGAGAGCAATGCTGAACTACTATCTACCTCGTTGGAGAGTCTAGGACCAGAGGCCAGAGACTCGGAATAAAAGGACTCTCCTTTAGAAAGGAGATGGGGAGGAATTCCTTCAGTCAGAGTATGGTGAATCTGAAATTCATTGTCACAGAAGGCTGTGGAGGCCGTCAATGGATATGTTTAAGGCAGAGATTGATTAGTAAAGGTGTCAGGGGTTATGGGGAGAAGGCAGGAGAATGGGGTTGAGAGGAAACGATAGGTCAGCCATGATTGAATGGTGGATTAGTCTGGATGAGCCGGATGGCCTAATTCAGCTCCTATACTTATCCCCAACAGTGCCACAAGTTCCTCGGCAGTAGGTTAGTGTATCAGCCCTGAGTTCCAAGTCCAAGTTTCTAAAGTGAATCTTGATCATCATTCCCTCAATGGTGGCTGCTGCAGTGTTCAGAGCTATCAGAAGCCATCTAGTGTTAATTTGACCCACAGCTGTGCAAACTTACACCTACTGCTGAAACAGATTCAGCATGTTTAGTGTCATCTTATAACGATGATGATTAATAGCAAGCATTTCCCCAAGTTTCAATAAAATTCTGCTATCATGTACTGGGATGAATTCTAAGCCTGATACCCAATGAGATTGATGTGGACAAGCTTTTCCCTTTGAGAATAGGGAAGATTCAAACAAGAGGACATGACTTCAGAATTAAGGGACAGAAGTTTAGGGGAAATATGAGGGGGAACTTCTTTACGCAGAGAGTGGTGGTGGTGTGGAATGAGCTCCCAGTGGAAGTGGTGGAGGCAGGTTCATTGGTATCATTTAAAAATAAATTGGATAGGCATATGGATGAGAAGGGAATGGAGGGTTATGGTACGAGTGCAGGCAGGTGGGACTAAGGGGGAAAAAAATTGTTTGGCATGGACTTGTAGGGCCGAGATGGCCTGTTTCCGTGCTGTAATTGTTATATGGTTATATGGTTTATATGGAGATTGCCTTCTTTGGAGATCTCAATGAGTCATTTGCTTAACTCACAAAAGACAATGTCAGAAATCTCTTTGTCGATATACGATCAATGTGCTTTCTAAAAATCGTAGGCGGCATCAATATGTTTATTCCTGAATGCACAGTTGTGATCCTCACTTGCTGATATTATCAAGTTACCAGAACTGGTGATCAAGGCAAGTATAAGATAATTTCCCATTTGCTTTGTCAGTAGATCAAACTGCTTTTTATAATGAAGGAAGAATCAGACAGAAAAAATGTGAAGTAGGTTCAAGAAACCGTGACCTTTATCGTCATTCAGACTGACAGGATACCTGCACCCAGCCCTGGTAAAAGAGATAAGCAACACGGAGATTGTCAAAGTCAATTATCAGTATCAGGCAGGAATGATGTCCGTCAAGTGGCTGCCTCAGATCACAATATTAATAATCCAGCCTTGAATTTTCAGTTTGCCTTTAGGTCCTTCCATTTCATGACCTTCAAAGATCAAGCCCTGCAAACCTAAAGAATATAAAACACAACATACAATGCATAGACTGTTTGTCTGAGACTGTCGACCTCAATGCTTTATTGTCTTACCTAATTTGATGATGTGCCCTTATCAGTCTCCGCATCTTTGATCAAAACTGACACATACTGTAACTCACCAACCTCCTAAGCTCAAGAAGGAACTGCAGATGCTGGAAGATCGAAGGTACACAAAAATGCTGGAGAAACTCAGCTGGGGCAGCAGCATCTATGGAGCGAAGGAAATAGGCGACGTTTCGGGCCGAAACCCTTCTTCAGACTGATGGGGGGTGGGGGGGGAGAAGGAAGGAAAAAGGGAGGAGGAGGAGCCTGAGGGTGGGGGGATGGGAGGAGACAGCTTGAGGGTTAAGGAAGGGGAGGAGACAGCAAGGGCTAGCAAAATTGGGAGAATTCAACGCTCATGCCATCCGGACGCAAGCAACCCAGGCGGAATATGAGGTGCTGTTCCTCCAATTTCCGGTGTTGCTCACTCTGGCAATGGAGGAGACCCAGGACAGAGAGGTCGGATTGGGAATGGGAGGGGGAGTTGAAATGCTGAGCCACTGGGAGTTCAGTTAGGTTATTGCGGACTGAGCAGAGGTGTTCGGCGAAACGATCACCCAACCTCCGCTTAGTCTCCCCGATGTAAATCAGCTGACATCTAGAGCAGCGGATGCGAGGTAGGTTATGCGGACTAGGTGTTCGGCGAAACGATCAGCTCCGCTGCTCTAAATGTCAGCGGATTTACATCGGGGAGACTAAGCGGAGGTGGGGCGATCGTTTCGTCGAACACCTCCGCTCAGTCCGCAATAACCTACCTGAACTCCCGGTGGCTCAGCACTTCAACTCCCCCTCCCATTCCCAATCTGACCTCTCTGTCCTGGGTCTCCTCCATTGCCAGAGTGAGCAACACCGGAAATTGGAGGAACAGCACCTCATATTCCGCCTGGGTTGCTTGCGTCCGGATGGCATGAAGGTTGAATTCTCCCAATTTTGCTAGCCCTTGCTGTCTCCTCCCCTTCCTTAACCCTCGAGCAGTCTCCTCCCATCCCCCCGCCCTCGGGCTCCTCCTCCTCCCTTTTCCCTTCCTTCTCCCCCCCACCCCCCATCAGTCTGAAGAAGTCTTTCGGCCCGAAACGTCGCCTATTTCCTTCGCTCCATAGATGCTGCTGCACCCGCTGAGTTTCTCCAGCATTTTTGTGCACCTTCAACCTCCTAAGCTCCTTCAGTTTTCTCCTGCCTATTGCCACATTGGTGTGGGAAAGCTGATTGCTATCGTTCTCCCAGCCCATGTTTTCACTGGATAGGTTCCAATTAATCCATTCCTCCCTCTGTGTCTATGAACACCACAGTTCCTTTTCAGCTGATGCTCCAAGCTGGCATCATGATCACGGATGAAAGATCTGAAGATGTTTGAGCCTGGGCCGTTGCGCTTGGAAAACTCTAGATGTAAAGTTCTGGGACTAAGATTCTTGATCTCTGATAAACACAACCACATTCCTTTGCATGAGGATGATATCAACCAATGAAGCATGTTCCCGGTGATGCATTTACCAGCACTCTGTGACTGTGACACAATGTCACATGTTACCCTGATGTCAAAGGCAGTCGCTGTCTGATCACTTCTGAAATTTGGCTCTTTGGTGAACTTGGACCAAGGCTATGATGAGGGCTGGAGCTGAGTGGACCTGACAAATGGCCATCAGTAAGTAGTTATTGATGATGAGTAAGTGCAGCTTGGCGGCATTGTTAATGACAGCCTCCGTTACTTTATTAATGATTGATGGAAGAATGATTGAGCAGTTAGTAGCCAGATTGGATCTGTCTTGCTGTTATGTGAACTGGAAGTACTTGGGCAAATTCCCTGCAATGTTGGGTAGATGCCAGTATTGTAACTACAATGAAACAGTTTGGCTCAAGGCACAGCTTGTTCTGGAGCATAGGTCTTCACTACTACAGCTGGGATGTAGCCTGATTCCATTGTAAGACCATAAGAGCAGAATTAGGCCATTCAGCCCACCAAATCTGCCCCGCCATTCAAGCATGATTGATCAATTTTTCCCTCATCAACCCCATCAACCTTGCCTTCTCCTCATAACCTTTGACATCCTTACTAATCAAAACTCTATCAATCTCTATCAAACCCAATGACCTGCCCTCCACAACTGTCTGTGGCAATGAAATCCACAGATTCACCACCCTCTGACTAAAGAAATTCCTCCGCATCTCCATTCTGAAGGTACGTCCTTTTATTCTGCGGCTTTGCCATTTGGTTCAAGAAACATCTTTTTCACATTAACTTTATCTCATCTTTGCTAGATCCAGTGCTCTCAGCCATTTCATGAAATCTCGTAGAATAAATCCGATTGACTATTGACTGGCCTCTGTGAAGGCGTGGAGACTTATGAGGAAACAGATGAATCATATCTTAGCACCTCTAGCTGAACATGGTTGTGAATGCTTCAACCTTTTCTTTAGGATGTGCCTCAACCCAGACATTCCCTCTTCTCCCCTCTCGCATTTGGCAAGAGATGCAGAAGTGTGAAAACGCACACCTCCAGATTTAGGGATAGTTTCTTCCCAGCTGTTATCGAGCAACTGAACCATCCCACCACCAACTAGAGAGCGGTCGTGACCCACCAACTACCTCATTGGAGACCCTCAGACTTTACTGGACTTAATCTTGCACTAAACATTAACATCCTGTATCTGTACACTGTGGACGGCTTGATTGTAGTCATGTATAGTCTTTCCTCCGATTACAGAGCACAAAACAAAAAAAGCTTTTCACTGTACCATGGTACACGTGATAATAATAATCTAAAGTAAGCTAACTAACAGCTCAAATGCTGGGCCCAGCACAGTGAGAATGGAGTCTGTCTCCAGTGAGGATGGAGATATTTTTGGGGCCTACTTAGCTGACTGTAATGGGTGGAGTAACCAGATGTAGTTGAAAGAATAGTGTAAGAGAAACAATTCTATCAGTAAATGACTGTAAAGTCAACAGTGATCAGTAAAGGATGCCAAAACAGAGAAGTAGGCAACTGATGGAAAAGATTGGGAGGCCTCTGGACACTTTTAAACAATGTCTTGCCTTCACAACTTCCCCATTGCTTCAAAATGGTTGGAACTTGTCTGAACGTGTTGGGATCGTGCAGCCACAGCCAAAGATCTTTGGCCACAGCCACATGATAGCTCATTTAAAGGCAAAGGACTGTTAATGTTCTGTGAATAGCTGATAATGAGCTGATCTCACAAATGATTGTAATCCTGCCAGATCACTCATCGGAACTTCCGAGGGCAACTCATTAACTGGCCCATGATAGAAATACAGGTTTTGCTCTAAATTTAATTAACATTTAATATTTGTTTTATTTAAGTTTCTAACATTCCATAGTACTTTAGAGACATGGGGGGGGGGTTAATAATGAATGAGTCAGAGGTATATTGTTGAATTATAATTACGTGACATCTACTGGTCCAACAAAACAAAACGGATAATCGTCAAGGCTCTGATATCAAGGTTGCTGGGAAATCGGTGGTGGACCTGTCTCTCCTTTTCAGTGAAATGCAACAATTCTGAGGCATAAAAGTTATGTTTAAGTTTAGAGATACAGCGCAGAAACAGGCCCTTCGGCCCACCATGTCCGCTCCGACCTCCGGTCCCCGCACACTAACACACACTAGGGACAATTTGCATTTATACCAAGCCAA
Organism: Leucoraja erinaceus; assembly: GCF_028641065.1. Lineage (NCBI taxonomy): Eukaryota > Metazoa > Chordata > Chondrichthyes > Rajiformes > Rajidae > Leucoraja > Leucoraja erinaceus. The sequence continues at coordinate 26,451,776 of NC_073394.1, read as the reverse complement.
TTAACCTAGAAACCTGTACATCTTTGTAGTGTGAGAGGAAACCAAAGATCACAGAGAAAACCTGGGTGGTCACGGGGAGAATGTACAAACCCCGTACAGACAGCACCTGTAGTCGGGATCAAGCCTGGGTCTCTGGCCCTGCAAGCGCTGTAAGGCAGCAACTCTCCCAGTGTGCCAAAGTGCTGCCCCAGCAAATGTGTTAACATTTTACAGTTATATAAATTTCCCCCAACGTGACATTAACGTAACCACTGTAGACCGTGTACGACAAAAGAAATCCAATCAGCCCACCTCACCCAAGAGTGACGCAGAAATCCAGGTCTACGAGTGAAGAAATCACAGGCCGGAAGCCCACAGACTTGCTGCCTTGATCCATAAAGGAAGCAAAAGGCTCCCTAGCTACATTAGCAGGAACGCACAGGCAGGCTGCTCATTTCCCGTAGCTGCTTTCTCATTACAAGTTATCAGCAATCTAACTGCAGAACACGATAGCTATGTTCAGTCTGTTGCTTCGACTTACGGCTCAGGAGTGTGCATTGGCGAGGAGGCGTGCCTGACGTATTGCGTGCACTGGAAGATTCGGAACGCAAGGCTTGCTAAGAAGTCTCGGGCGGAGAGAAGGCCAGCCACGGGCCACAGCTGAAACCCCGAGTGTTCTGGTACAAACAAACATGGAGCACATGTTATGCTTTAGTTGTAGTTTTACTTTCTGGTTTTAGAGATACAGTGTGGAAACGGGAATCATGACAGAAGCCTCCTCGTGACGATCCCCAGAAACGATGACACCATGCACTCAGTGACAGGCAGCCAATTCTGTCAACATGTTGGACAACGGCGGAAGCTGACAGCGGCTGACGCATGAGCGAACGAGTACGGAAACAGGCCCTTCAGCCCACCAAGTACAATCTCCATACAGACAGCCTCCGTAGTCAGGATCAAACCCGGGTCTCTGTCGCTGCTATCTACTGCTGTGCCGCCTTCTTTATTACAAGGGGCTGCCAATAGTCGGAAATATCAACCCAGTTCCACTTCCAACACAGCTCCCTGCAACATAATCACCACCACTGCCATAATCCCTGCCAAATGGCCCACTTAACTCATACCCCTGGACCTCCAAACTCCCCCCCCCTCCCCCGCCCCCTCCCTCCGGCCGCTCTCTCAGACTTATCTACAGAGCTCCAATCTTTAAGAGATTTCCTACAGTGAGCTTCCTGAAGCTTCCCATTTGTAAAGTGTGACTTGTCTGCATGAAAAGAGGCCCAAGTCCCAATATTAAGTATCAACTGATGCTAAGTATCTGAGTACAGGCAGTGTTCTCAGTGTCTCTTAGTGGATGTGAACCGGTTTTGCCACCAGTAACTCTGATAACCCCCTGATGACCTACACACAGCCTACTCACTACAATAACACCAAGACTCTATAGACCAACAGTTAAGAGTCAGAAACTAAACAGATCTATCCCTGGACCTGTTAGAAGCTCCAGCATCAGTTTGGCTGCGATCGTTAAAGGTGCCAGTACGCAGCATGTGTTCCTGGCCAATGCTGATGTGCAAATGAAAGGAGCTTTTAAAACCTTTTATTGGTTCCTTTTAACTCACGGGAAGCGAACAATCCACGTCTCTGTCCTTCAGTAACAGCCTGGGAACATGTGTCAGTAACTATGTCCAACATGACTGACCTCGGAGTAACCTGCTGTGCAGTGCGTCTGGTGATATAACTCTAGAAGGATAACTTTAAGTAAATGTGTGTCATTTCTAGTCTTTTAGTAGTTGTTACGTGCAATCTGACTCAGAAAAGTTAATATTCTTGCTCCGTGGACTTATGAATTGATATGTTCCTTTAAGTCAACCAAATGGGTTAATGACTACTGATTGAAGAATTAAATAAACATTTTGTTGAGTTTAGATGAGAGCTAGTGTAGAAACAGGCCCTCTGGCCCACTGAGTCCACACCGACCGTAATCACCTGTACACTAGTTCTATCCTCCACACTAGGGGCAATTTACAGAAGTCAATTAACCTGCAAACCTGCATGTTATTCGGAATGTGGGAGGAAACCGGAGCACCCGGAGAAAACATATGTGGTCACAGGGAGAATGTACAAGCTCCTTGAGACAGCACCCGTGGTCAGGATGGTACCCGGGTCTTTGGCGCTGACAAGCAGCAGCTCCAGCGCTGCACCACTGTGCCACCCTGATTGATTTTTCGAACAATTAATGAACCATAATTCTCATGCCCTGTTTCCCCTTTGTTGCCCCGGCTTTCAGCTGTCCATGCATTAAGCAGTGTTTATTTTTCTTTAATCTTGTCACTTTTCCAAATCTTTTAAGATCAAATCATGAGGGGAATAGATCAGGTAGACGCATAGAGTCTCTCGTCCAAAGTAGGGGAATCGAGAACCAGAGTACATAGGTTTAAGGTGAGGGGGGAAAGTTTTGATAGGAACATGAGGGATAACTTTTTTACATGAAGGGTGGTGAGTGTATGGAACGAGCTGCTGGAGGGGGTAGATGAGGCAGGTACTATTGCAACATTTAAAAAATACCTACCGGTAGACAGGTACATGGCTAGGACAGGTCTGGAGGGATGTGTGCAAAGTGTAGATGGGGCATGCTGGTCAGTTTGGGCAAGTTGGGCCTCAGGTCTGTTTCGACGCTGTTTTACTCTATGACTCTATGAGCTGGCATAGCTAGCTCATAGAGTCACTCCCTTTTGACCAAAGTGTCCGCTCCTTGGCTCCCCTTGTCAGTTTTGTTTTGGCAATTCTCCTGCGAACTGCTTTGGGATGTTTTACTGCATTGAATTTTCTGTACAAGTAAAGGTTGTTGGTGCGTTCACCGCCATGCTTCAAATATGTTTACGGGGTTTACGTCCGCGCCTGGGTGGTTATAGAAAGGGACTACGTGCTGTCCACGGGCACCCTGGGGGATTTCCGGGATCGCTGGGCACCGCGGGGGATGGAATGTATCCTCAATAAAGATGGGGAAATAGTTATTTAATATTTAAGAATATTTGATTATTTTGTATTTTGGTGGTGGGTTTGTTTGTATTTTGTGTGTATTTTTGTAAATGGTTGATTAAAATTATTATTGGATTAAAAAAAAGGCTTCAAATATTAAGTCCTTTCAACTAACTGTTAACGTTTTAAACCAGTGCTAACCTTTCAAGAAGCAGGAAACGTCCTCAAGTTGAGGGATATTATCCTCAGTGTAGAAGCATTGCTTCTCCAGTAGCCTGAAAGCCTCTAGATGTTCTGAACAAGCATGTGTTGGATACAGAGTCTTCAGGTTTGTGTACACTTCTCTCCTGTTGGACAGCAACACGGCAAAAAGGTCAACAGTGCATACAGTTAACACAGCAGGCATCAGGCTTTTCCAAATTCCTTTGCAGTAGAAGCTACATCTGACAAGCTACATTTTGTTTCTGTGCTTGGTCTTAAAAAGCTACTGATATAATGAAGATAACAATAACAGTCTCGACCAGAACCACCTATCCATATCCTCCAGGGAACCGGAGGACATAGTTTATAAGGTGAGAGGGGGGAAAGATTTAAAAGGAACCCGAGGGGTAACTTTTTTACGCAAAGGGTGGACAGTATATGGAACGAGCTGCTGGAAGAGGTAGTTGAGGCAGGTACTTGCATTTGGAGACATTTGGACAGGTACATGGATAGGACGTGTTCAAAGGGATATGGGCCAAGCACGAGCAGGTGGGACTAGTGTAGATGGAGCATTTGGTTGGCATGGACAAGTTGGGCCAAAGGGCCTGTTTCCACACTGTATGGCTCCATGACTCTATGACTGAGATGCTGCCTGATCTGCTGAGTTACTCCAGCATTTTATGTTCTATGCAAAATGCCAGCATCTGTGATTCCTTGTTCCTCTAGGTATAAATGGAGTTTGTTGTCCCTAGAATGTAGAGTTGACCTGGAGGTTCATGACACCATAAGATGTGTTGTATGACTCTTTGATTTTATGACCAATGAACTGCTCTTCCTTACCACTGTTCCATATGGAAAAAAATCAGTCTTTACAGATAAACAGATATCTCAAGTTCCATTGCATCTTTGAATGTTGGCATTGAAGCAGTAGATGGTGTCTGTAAAGGCTGGAGACCTATTGTGAGTCATCAGTGGAAGATAAAATGTAAAGGCTACTTTGTTGAGTTTATGGTGTGGTAGTTCTCGCACGTTTACCGGAGCACCTGGAGAAAACCAACAAGGTCACAGGGAGAACATACAAACTCCATGCAGACAGCATATGTAGTCAGGATTGAACTGGCACTGTAAGGCAACGACTTTACTGCGGCACCTCTGCGCTGCCCTTAACTGACCTGGTTACTTGAAATTGGAAGCCACCTCCATCTATCCTCGTGTACCTCAGCTTGACCGACAAAGCACACTTTTGCAAAAATATGTCAGAGCAAGGTGCATACATTCAAAATTCCTTAGTAGCAAAAAAATCCTCCCAGTTCTTATACATAATCTAAACTGGTTAGAAGGTGGACAAAATTATTCTGGAGATAACTTAATGTAAGGTGTCAATATGCAACAATTTGCCACAATTTTATACTAGAGCAACATGGATATTATGCATTAGATTGCATCTTGCATAATTCCAGAAGGCATTGAGTTCACTTTCTAACCATCTTAAGAAGTGGAAGGATTTGTTGCCTGTAAGGAATGTTGGAATGTATCCACATCACTCTAATATGGTTATGCTTTTTCCATCAATGTGAAATTAATGAGGAATAAAGGAAAACATTGTTACACTGGTGGATGTCAGAAAAGGAAATTTGGGATGTGAGTGTTAATTAACACAACTGGCATTATGTTTCCCAAGACCACCACATATCATAATCATACCACACATTTCATTGACGAGAAAAATTTTACACGAGAGGAGACTTAGTGGAATATACCGTGGACTAACCAAGTTGCAATTTCCTCTGCGGTGTATTCTATTCTGGGGATTGGATTGTCACTGCAGAAACAAGGAGGAATTAATATTTTTAATTAAGACGATTGCACAAAAGAGACAGCGTAAATTCTAACAAAGTAAAAAGAATTTCACTGTGTTAATACTTTGTACATGTGACGATAAAAGCACCATTGAGCCATTGAAAGTGGTATCACAGAGATTTGGGGTGAGCATATAACTTACTATTTATAGTTTAAAGCAACTTCTGCAATCTGCTTCCGTCGCTCCCTGTACTTAACGTCAGAGTAACCCTGTAATAAAGCATCAAACAAAAATGAAAATGAAACAAGGTGATAGTGTTACATTCTACAATCCCGCAAGGCAGCAGAACCAGTATAAATGTTGTCCCATCAGATTATATTTGGATACATTGAAGACCAATAGATGGAGATGCAGTAGATGGTGTCTGACCTGTTGAGTTCCTCCAGCAGTTTGTTTTTTGACCAACTGATGAGATTGATTGATTGCTATGATTCACCAATACCTCCATCATTTTGTTGAATAATCACCAGTTTAATTTTAGAAACACAGCATGGAAACAGGCCATTCGGCCCACCGAGTCCATGCCGACCGTTCATCGCCCGTTCACACTTGTTCTATGTTCTCCCACTTTCACATCGACTCCTGACATGCTAGGGGCAATTTACAGAGGCCAATTAACCTACAAACCCACACTTCTTTGAGTTGTGGGAGGAAACCGGAGCAACCGGCAGAAACCCACATGGTCACAGGGTGCAAACTCCACACAGTCAGCACCCGAGGTCAGGATCGAACTGGTGTCTTTGGCACTGTGAGGCAGTGGCACTACCAGCTGCATCACTATGGTGCCCTTAACATGTTGTGGAAGATAGATTGACCAGGATCTTTCCTCATTTTGTAATTCCTAAAATGATCTTTAGGCAATTTTGTAGTGTTATTCCAAAGTGATGGTATTTCTCACACAAACATGTGACAGAAGCACTGACTGGAGAAAGTGACTTTCGGGTTAAAGCTTTACAATTTAATCTGAAATTGCCCAAGGTGGATCATCAACTGGTGGGAAAACCTGCTGAATGTAATAGTTGGAGATGATGCCAACTTTGCCTTTTATTAAAAGCTTCCATCTAAATTTGACAAAACATGACCCAAAACCCAGTGGTGCAGCATTAGAGTTGCTGAATAACAGCTCCAGAGACCCTGGTTCAATTCTGACTATGGGTGCTGTCTGTATGGAGTTTGTATGTTCTCCCTGTGACCGCATGGGTTTCCTCTGGGTGCTCCGGTAAATCCCTAGTAAATTTCCCCTAGTGTATAAGATAGAACTAGTGTACCAGTGGTCACTGGTCGGCACAGAGTCGGTGCACTAAAGAGCCTGTTCCCACGCTGCATAACAAAAATGAAACAAAATGTTTTAATAAATAAAACAAAATCTCCTGAGATGGAAGACTAAACATAACTCACAGCAAGCAAACGTTTGGCGCATTGATGGTATTCTGTGCAATATTATAACATAGAGTGTGCTATTTATTTCAAATAGGAAAACACATCAAAGCGATGCTGCATGAATATGTTGAGAATTTATCTCTTAATGTCCACGGCAATCAGTAGGTTTAAACTGTTGAACATCAATCATTACCTCCATGCTCTTTATGCTTGTATTTATTCCACCAGCCCGTCTATTTCTCCCTGAAAACAGTGACTAACTTCCTCACCGTTTACTATGGCTGCAGCTTTGGAGTCATTCTCAGATTTGGAAACTGAATACAGAAGACTATGGGTTTGAATTATAAAATTGATTTAAAAAAAGGTGTCTTTGGATATCCTATCACAGTAAGAATTTAACTACAGTGCATAGCTTACTATTACGAAGAAGTCCTTGGAAAGTAAAGGTTTCTCCATCACGGTTTAGACGATAAAGGTGTGACCTATCTTACATCTTTAATACATGCAGGTTTGCAGAGTTTTGGTAAATGTTTCTTCTGCTTGCCAAATCAATAACCGGAAATCAGAATAAATAAGAAAAATAATTAATCGCCACGGATTAATTTCAAGCATTTTTGAACAATGGTAACTAATGAATGCAAGTTGCCTTATGACTTGTCTATATCTAGTCCAAGTTATTAATACTACTTATTGTAGTTTTTGGGAAAACAATGATTTTGTACAAACACCTGGAGATTAATCTGCCCCATGTCACTTTATAGCTATGTCTCTAGTTTCCACTCTGCGAGAAAGGTTCTGACTGTCTATCCTATCTACGCCTCTCATAATTTTATATACATCTATGAAATCTCCCCTCAACCCCTGACGTTCCAGAGAAAACAATCCAAGTCTATCCAACCTCTCCCTGCAGCTAAAACCCTCCAATCCAGGCTGCATTCTGGTAAAATTATTCTGCACCCCCTCCAAAGCCTCCACATCTTTCTTGCAATGGGCTGACCAGAACTGCACGTAATACCCCAAAAGTAGAGCTGCATCATGAATTCCTGATTCTTATACTCAATGCCCCTAGTAATGAAGGAAAACACACCAGACTCCTTCTTTACCACCCTATCAATTACAAATACTTGTTGTTTACTATAGTACTATTACTGTTTGTTTATATATATATATATATATATATGCGTATGCGTGTGTGTGTGTGTATATATATATATATATATATGTGTGTGTGTGTGTGTGTATATATGTCCAGATATATATATGACAGATATATATATATATATATATATATATATATATATATATATATATATATATACTTTCTGAACATTTGTTGTTGTTCATTATGGTTTATCACTTTATGGTTTTTACAGAGTGCTATGTTTACATATCTGTTGTTCTGCTGCAAGTAAGAATGTAATTGTTCCGTTTTGGGACATATGAATAAAACATTCTTGACTCGTTCATGTGCTGCCACCTTCAGTGAGCTATGAACGTGGACTCCAAGATCCTTCTGCACATCAATGCTGTGAAGGGTCTTGCCATTAACTGTATACTTTCCCCTTATATTCAACCTCACTTGGGAAAGAATTGATTCCCAGCATAGTCTTTAGGATTTTCTGGGCTCCCAAGACACATAGGAAAGGCCAAAATGGCAATCCAAACCGCAAGCCAGTGCTCACACTTACAATAAACAAGTGGATGGAGACGCTGGCTGCAGCCACGGTAAATTACGCAGCAACAGATGTGAAGTACACGATGTGCTTCAGCAGAATGTTAAGTCTGGGCAGAGTCCCGTAAACTTCCTGAACTCTGCTGGGACGTAGCGGAAAGTTTATAGGATTTTAGACTCTGTCTGTTGTTCAATGAAAACAAATCATAAAAAGTTACGCTGATCTTTGTGGCAGGTTCTTATGCTGCAGCTATACGATGGGGACCAGCTGTGACCAAAATAAAATAAACTCCCAAGTGATGGTGGACCACATTTTGCACCAGCTTCATAGGATCTGGCTTAAGCTGCGCCACAATGCCAAAAGATTAGTTGTTTTAAATAAAGCTGTTAGTAGTATTTATATCACATTGAACTGTATTGTTCTATGTTCACAGTGCTAAAGGTTGTATTAAAGGTTATCAGGTACAGGTTGTAGCTAAGGTGCTAGCTTGGTCACCCTACACAAAGCATTGTGGATCACTCTGATAAATCTCCTGCACCCAAAGAGATGGCTATACTCCTTTTCATAATGTTAGTTAAATGTTTAACATTGATTGATACTTTGTTGTCACATGGACTTGGTACAGTGAGATTCTTTGCTTTGCATACAATGCACAAGTATCCAACGAATCGGCACATATACCGTGCCAACAAAGTTACAATAGTATTTAATATAGTCCCGATGGTGCCTCTTCCTTCTGCTCCCCCCGCGCCCCCGGGTCCCTCTTTGTCCTCAGTGGCCCCCCACGCTGGGTATGACTTTTGAGAGGCACAGTGGTGTAGAGGTAGAGTTACTGCCTCTCAACACCAGAGATTCAGGTTCGATCCTGACTAAAGGTGCCATCTGTGCAGAGTTTGTACGTTCTCTCTGTGACCGCATGGATTTTCCCTGGTTTCTCTGGTTGCTTTCACTTTTTTTTATACTTGTAGAGATACAGAATGGAAACAGGCCCTTCGGCCCACCGAGGCCACGCCGACCAGCGATCACCCTGTACACGAGCACTATCCAACAATCTGGCGACAATTTAGAATTTTACCGAAGCCAATTTAACCTACAAACCGGTCAGTCTTTGGAATGTGGGAGGAAATCGGAAAACACGGCGAAAACCCATGCGGTCATAGGGAGAACATACAAGCTGCCTACAGACAGCACCCAGAGTCAGGATTGAATCCAGGTCTCTGGAGCTGTAAGGCAGCAACTCTACCGCTGCGACACTGTGCTGCCCTCCCAAGTTGCAAAGATGTGTGGGTTTGCAAGTTAATTAGCTTTTGTAAATTGCCCCTAGAGTGTAGGATGTGAATGCGAGATAACATAGAACTAGTGTATGGATGGGCTTGGTGGGCTGAAGGTCCTGTTTGCATGCTATATATCTCTAAATTAACTAAACTAAATACTCTGTTTTTGTCATGCCAGTAGTATGAGTCTCCCACCAAAATAAAAGCAGGGTAGTTAAAATGCAGGCTGTTTGTCTTATACTCCACTGGGGGACAATCAAACGACACTTCACTCCTTTCTTTCTTTCCCTCCTTGCTCGTTTTCTTTTCTCTTCAACTACTATAGTTTTATCTTTTCCTCCCCATAATTCCATGCATCCTGGAATTGGTAAATATTTTCCTTTGGTCGGGATCACTTTGAAGGCAAACTTATCAAGATCAAACTTAAAGAGTTGTGGATGGCTGATGGGATAAGACAGCTCATAAAATTCGAGGAATAGCACCTCATGTTTCCTCTTGGGATGACTATTTTATGCCCCAATTTTAGGCAACTAACCAACAACATCCCCATCTCTTCACTGAGACTCGCCCGAATGTGCACTCATTTCTCACACTATCCCACCCTCTTTTCCCTTTCCCTTGTCCCACTTTGCCTATATTCCTTCCTCTGGCTTCACACTTTGTGCCTCGTCTCTCCTTATCTCACAGCCTTTTGTCCACTTCCCATCCCTAACGTGTTCACCCATCTGCCAATCATCACCCCCTCCCCCCATACCTGTATTTGGCCTGTTCTTTTATTCCTTTAATAGAAACATAGAAACATAGAAAATAGGTACAGGAGAAGGTAATTTGGCCCTTCGAGCCTGCACCGCCATTCATTGTGATCATGGCTGATCATCCACAATCAGCAACCTGTGCCTGCTTTCTCCCCATATCCCTTGATTCTGCTAACCCCAAGAGCTGCATCTAACTCTCTTTTCAATTCATCCGTGAATTTGCCTCTACTGCCTTCTATGGCAGAGAATTCCATAAATTCACAACTCTCTAGGTGAAAAAGATTTTTCTCATCTCAGTTTTAAATAGCCTCCCCTTTATTCTTAGACTGCGGCCCCATGTTCTGGACTCCCCCATCATTGGGAACATTTTTCCTACATCTAGCTTGTCCAATCCTTTTATAATTTTATAATTTTATACGTTTCTATAAGACATCCCCTCATCCTTCTAAATTCCAGTGAATACAAGCCCATTCTTTCCAATCTTTCCTCATATGACAGTCCCTCCATCCCAGGGATTAACCTCGTAAAGGATGTCCTTCATTAAATCCAGGTGTGGTCTCACCAGGGCCCTGTACAACTGCGGAAGGACCTCTTTAATCCTATACTCAAATCCAATAGTTATGAAGGCTCCTTTCGGTTCCTTCCCCCTGCAATCAGTCTTAAAAAGACTCCCGACCTGAAACATCACCTATCCATATTCTACAGAGCTGCTGCCTGACCCACTGAGTTACTCCAGCACTCAGTGTCTGTCTCCAATTAGACAACTCGTCCTCTATTGCCCTCTGCTGGTTGTATGGTGATCCTGCGTAGAGCTGCAGTAAAACCAGTTCCCTCGATTATGTCATTACTGTCATTGGAATCTTGGCCTTTTTGGTCAGGAAATTTTGGCGGGACAATTAAAAATCCAGACATACTAAGATCTAGTAGGCAAGTATATATTATCTTATGGAGACACAAGGAACTGCAGATGCTGGAATCTTGAGCAATAAACAAAGCGCCTATGTTCTATGTTTCTATGTCATGATTTTATGGTCATATATTCCCTGAGCTTGTAGCAAATTCACTTCTTTTTTTTGAGTTTTAAATTTCTCAAATTAGCTCTTTAAAAAAAACTATTTGTTGGTGCTGTTCTCAACAGGGAGTGCTGGATCGAATACCTAGTGTGTGGAGAATGGAGGAGAATGAAGGGGTGAGTGCCAGGCAGGTGAGATGCGTTGGATGTAGACAGTCTACAACTTCCCTCATCAATGCAACAGCAAGGACAGGCTTGTACATAGAGCCCTGGCAATGTGCAGGCACCATTCACTGTGCAGTGAGTTGTGGATGCAACCCAGTCCATCACACAGACCAGACTCCCCATCATGGACTCCATCTACACTTCACGCTGCCTTGGGAAAGCAGCCAACATATCCAATAACCTTCCCCACTCCAGTCATTCCTTCTTCTCTCCGCTCTCATCAGGCAGAAGATAGAGCCCTGAAAGTTAGCACCACCAGACTCAGAAACAGCATCTTCCCCTCCGTTATCCAATTCTCCAACCTACCTCACTGCAGATATTGGACGTTGTCTGAAACATTTGCGCTACAATGCTGAGAACTATATTTGGCACTGTGTATCTTTCCTTTCATTTAATCTAATAGTCATAGTCATACAGCGAGGAAACGGACCCTTCGGCCCAACTTTTCCACGTTGACCAACATGACCCATCTACACTAGACCCACCTGCCTGCATTTGGCCCATATCCTTCTAAACTTATCCAACACATGTACCTGTCTAAATGTTTCTTGAACGATGCAATAGTGCCTGCCTCAACTACCTCCCCCGGCAGCTCGTTCCATACATCCACCACCCTTTATGTTAATTATAATTGAGTTTGGTTTCATTGTATTTATGCAACGTATTATCTGATTTGATGCAAAACGAAGCATCTCACTGCATCTCGGTACACGTGACAATAATAAACCTAAACCCAAAGCATGATCTGCTTTGAAAAGACAAGACAATGGTGCCATCTTGTGGCATTTAACCTGCAGAAAGTATCAGCCATGGAGCTCCAATGGTGGCTACAAACCTCAGTTGTCTCGTCCCTTCTATCTGGAGTTCAGTTGTAGCTCAGTTGTATTTGCTGTTGGGGCAGCGTCCGACTCAAGAATGTCAAATACAAACTGAAATAAGACACTTAAGAGCCATACTGAGGGAATGCTACGGTCTTTCAGAGGAGATGTTAAACATGCACCTTCTTGTACAGATGGTAGACAAAAAAGCTGGAGAAACTCAGCGGGTGAGGCAGCATCTATGGAGCGAAGGAATAGGCGACCGTTCGGGTCGAGACCCTTTTTCATGATTAGTTTTGTTTACAGATACAGCGTGGAAATATGCCATTGGGCCAACCGAGCCCACTCTGACCAACCATCACCCATACACTAGTTCAATCAAGAGAGATCAAGATCAAGATCATACACACTAGAGACAATTTAAAGAGACCATTAACCTACAAACGAGCACATCTCTCGGATGTGGGAGGAAACCGGATCACCCGGAGAACACCCACCGGTCACAGGGAGGCTGTACAAACTCTGTACAGACAGCACCCGTAGTAAGGATCGAACCCGGGTTTCCTCCCACACTCCAAAGATCTACAGGTTTGGAGGTTAATTGGAGGTTAATTGGCTTCAGTAAAATTGTAAAATTGTCCCTAGTGTGAAGGATAGTGTTAGTGTACGGGGTAATCGCTGGTCAGCATGGACTCGGTGGGTCGAAGGGCTATTTCTGCGCTGCATCTCTAAGCTAAACTAAAAGCCTTAAAATCAAAAGTCTATTCAGGAATTCATCACAACTTCAGGCTGAAATGTCAGGACATAAATTAACATGATCTTTACAACACAGAAACAGGCCCCAGAGCCCCCTGTTCTGTACTGGTGTTTATGATTCTCATGAGACTCCTTCCTTCAACCATCGAGATTCACCCTTCACTGTGGAAGTTCACAATTCTCCTCAGCATCCCAGCAAGATTGCTTTCCAAAATTCTTACAGAACTTACCGGGTGATCGAAATCCAAGTCCGGGTCATATTTGGAAACCAATTGATGGCATCTGTCTAAATCTGATAGCTTTTTTGGAAACCAATGATCTAGAGATAGGGACAAAATGCAAAAACAGATAAAGAACAGTACTTCCTGCATTGAATAGCCAGCCTTGTGCCCAAAGAGATACAATGGATAATCCATTTAAGCTGGATCAGTATTAGATAGGATAATCCTGCAGCACTTTAGGATACAAATCAACAAAATAATTAGGAGACACAGGTGGCAGCATGGTGGCACAGTGGAGCTGCTGCCTCACAATGCCAGAGACCCACGATCGATGCAGGTTTGCACAGAGTTTGCACGTTCTCCCTGTGACCGCATGGGTTTTCTCCAGGTGCTCTGATTTCCTCCCACATTCCAAAGATGTACAGGTTTGTAGGTTAATTGGCTTTGGTAAAGTTGTGAATCTTCCCTAGGTCAGTGCTAGTGCACAGGGATCGCTAGTCGGCTTGGACTCGGTGCTGATGTACTGAAATAACTCAGCAGGTCAGGCAGCACCTCTGGAGAACATGGGTAGGTGACGTTTCTGGTCGGGACCCTTCTTCAGTCTGATAGTAGCACAGCTTAAGGGAGAGGAATACGGCAGAACTCCTGGGCACACTGCAGCTCGGCAGGGAGTGCTGCAAGAAATGCGGCAGATAATGCGTCATACAAAGAAAGTTTGGGGCAACTTTGTTACACAGAGGGTGGTGAGTGCCGGAATGCAAGGCCAGGGTTGGTACATGAAGCAGGTATGATCATAGCATTTAAGATGCTACTTTTGATAGGCAGGAGGTGACGGGCCATGGCCTCTAGAGGGAGCCGCCGAGTCCGGCCCCTGCTCACCTGGCCGCAAGAGCAAGGACCTGTAAGAGAGTGAACCAGCGCTCCCAGGGGCACAATGTCTGAGAGTGGCCCAGGTGAGTTGAGGGATGATGGTTCGCTGGACAATCCAGATGAAGGTGATGGTTGGCGGCCCTGCAGCGACCTGGGGCTCACCAGGATCGGGCGCTGCTCCATGAGACCCAGCACAGGGACTGAGCCTGATTTAAAAAATGGCACCAAATCCTGGCGACTATTGCATGTGGTCTCAGTGGACTATTTCTATACTTTAATTTACTTTAATTTAGTTCAGAGGTACAGCGTGGAAACAGGCTCTTCAGCCCACCAGGTTTGCGCTGACCAGCAATTACCATGCACTAATAGTATCCTATACGCTACCGTCAATTCATAATTGTTACCGAAGCCACTTAACCTACAAACCTGTATGTCTCTGGTGTGCGGGAGGAAACTGGAGCACCCAGGGAAAAACCAGGCAACACAGAGAGAATGTACAAACTCTGTAGTCAGGATTGAACCCGGTTCTCTGGAGTTGTAAGGGTGCAACTCTACCACTATGCCAACATGCGTTCCCCAATGCACTTTTGGTAGTATGGGGATTGTGCTTGGGTGTGGCAATACTTTACTGAACTATGTGCAAAATAAGAATTTCACTCCAGGTCTGTACACGTGATAATAAAGAACCACTGAATGTGTAGGGAATGGAGGGCTGTGGATATTGCGCTGGTAGATAAGAGAAGGCACAATCATCATGGGCCGAAGGGCCTGTTCCTGTGCTGTACTGTTCTATGTTCTATGAAAGTCATTATTCAATATATTCAAGGTCCAGCTGTTGTTCAACGTTGTTTAATCTTTCTTTGGTGTAATTGCAAAATTATTGTCAAGCTTGCACTCTGCTCCAGGGCATGAGGAGAGATGTGAAAAATCATCGCCTGGTTCTTTCAACCTTACTCAGTCTGCTTTTCAATCATCAGTACCAATGTTTAGCAGAAATTATGGAGATGTGGACGTGTGATTGGGATGCATATTTTGATTATAACCTATGTGTTATCTAGGCATGTTGACTGAATGTATGTCATATCTTTAAAGGTGGTTACATGCCATCTATTGCATATGAATAGAATCTACAGCTGAACTTCTGGATAGGTTAAAGAAATTACAACAGTTGAAATAAAGATGAGCAGTTTGTCTCTGTTCCTACTGGTCTCTGGGCCAGAAGGACATGGGCTCAAGATTTCTGCCAGGATTTGGAAACATTAAACATTCAGATACTTCGTTGCAGTGCTAAGCAACCACAGAATATCTTTATCAAATGAGAAATTAAAGACCCTGTGGCATTATTTAATTATGATTCCTCTGGTAACATGCTTCTCTCAAATAACAGCAATGCAAATCATCAGATCTAGGTTAATAATGTGTGCAATATAGGTGGTTCACATATAATAATAATCATATTGCCTACATATTAATCCAGTGTACATGCTACATCGTGGAATATTCTGAAGGACTGGATAAGGCATTATATCTTTACATACTTTAGCGTTGTACTTCTCATCCTGAATATTTATGTTTGTTTTAGTTTAATTTAGAGATACAGCATGGAAACAGGCCCTTCGGCCCACCGAGACCATGCACCAACCATCACCCCATGCACTAGTTCTATCCTACACGCAAGGGGCAATTTACGGAAGCCAATTAACCTACAAACCCACACGTCTTTGGAATGTGGGAGGAAACCGGAACACCCAGAGAAAACTCGGAGAATGTACAAACTCAGTACAGATAGTGGTCAGGATCGAACCCAGGAGGAAACGCAGAATAGTTAGAGAGAGTAAAAGAGCAACACTCTTACATTTCTCTTCTTTTGTTGTTTTCACTTCTTCAGCAACTCTTTTCAAGGAACTGACCAAGGTGCTGATGTCTGAGCTGTTTGTTTCACAACGGGTGAAGAATTCGAGTATCTCCGGGTTATATTTAGATTTCTTGGATGGCCTTGTTTCAATGTGGTGAATCTTAGCTTCAAAGGTCTGTGGTACGGGGAGAAAAAATAATAATTTTTAAACAATGCAGAAATTTACAGTTGCATTTTCAGACCATAACATCCAGGTCCCATGCAAAATTATTCTACTGCATAATTCTCTTCACTACTGATTAGCTCCCATTCCAATTCCCATTAATTTCCTCATCCAGGTTACCCAATGAGCTCCACCAATATTTCCCCGAAAATAGGTAACAATGTATAGGGCGTCCGGAGACCGGGATCAATCCTGACATTGGGTGCTGTTTTTGTGGTGTTTGCACGTGACCACATTGGTTTCCTCGGGGTGCTCTGGTTTTCTCCCACCTACCAAAGACATGTGGCGTTGAAGGTTAATTGGGCTCTGCCTGTTTCCATGTGTAAACTGAACTAAACTAAACTAAATTTCTACATCACTGTTGATTGGCATTTAATCAATAGATATCAGTTCAGATGCCCATTAAAGGAACTCCAAGTTCAAAATATAGAAACAAGGAACAGCAGTTGCTGGTTTACACCAAAGATAGACACAAAATGCTGGAGTAACTCAGAGGGTCAGGTAGCATCCCTGGAGAAAAGGGATGGGTGACATTTCAGATCAGGACCCTTCTTCAGACAGAAAGGGGGGGGGGGGGGGGGGGCTGTGAAGTTGTAGGCTAGACTAGACCAGGCCCAATCAAGGGGTAAGTGGGAGGGGAGTGCAGTTTAACCCAGATGTATGACTATTGAATTCTCTACTTTTATGAAACTTCTACTTACACTCCCCTTCCCTCTTGCCTCCTTCCTCCACACTAGTCATTTTACCAGTTCCATAGTTCTTCACATTGTTTCCCTCATGAGATTGTACCTTCCCTAACCAATAATTAACCTGCCAGGCACCGCCCTGCCTTAGATCATTTGTGGCTGGCCCTGATTGATCCTGGTCTTTTCTCGTCTACAGCTCTTCACACCCCTACCCCCCACCCCTTACTCTCAATATGAAGAAGGGTCCCGACCCGAAACATACCCATCCTTTTTCTGCCTGACCCGTTGAATTATTCCAGCACTTTGTGCCTATCCAGGAATTTATTGTTTTCTTCATAAATATTGCCTGAAATTAATATGCTTTGTACTAGTGCCCTCTAGTCATATATTTATTGCCTTTCATATGCAGGATAGGTAAGAATACTTCGTTAGACCAAAGTATCATGTGCTCTTAATCTTTTCTCTTTTCTCCTATACCTTTACTCAGAAAGTGGCCTCTGAAGCCTTCTGGACCCATCTTCGTCACTTCTCCAAGAATTGTTTTCCGATCAATGAATGTCGTTCAGCACAGTGAGCAAATTTGCTGCAGTCGACAATATACTTAACACTCACAGATTGGTCTTTTCATCAAAGTATACAAATAAATCTATGTTGCGTCATGTAGTGAAAACAAAATTAATTATGCTGGTGAGTTTTTAATTTATATGGCTATAAATTTCACTACAAATCTTAATTGTCTCAATTAGTGTCACTCCATTGTCCTTCCGCATCCCAGTGATGCAAATCTAACTGAGTTTGGCTGCATAAATTACAAAATAATTTACAGATTGTCACTACTCCGTTACCCCAGGTTGTGGCAGATGCTGGCTACCCCAAAAGGCAAAATCTCCACGGTTTCCCATTACTGCTAATGCATGTTGTGTTGCTTGTAATCAAATTCTTATGTGATACAATACAAAACGTATTACTCTGCCACAAAAGTACATGTATGTGATAAGGTCATCAGTGATAGGAGCAAAGTTAGGCCATTCAGCCTGTCAAGTCTACTCCACCATTCAATCATGACTGATCCATCTCTCCCTCCTAACCACATTCTCCTGCCCTTTCCTAATAACCCCTGACACATGTACTAATCAAGAATCTATCTATCTACTCCTTAAAAATATTTATTAACTTGGCCTCCACAGCCTTTTGTGGCAAATAATTCCACAGATTCACCACCCTTAGACTAAAGAATGTGTTTTGTTACTCCTACAAGGTTCAAGAATCAATTGTCATTACTATAAAAAATGGAGCTTAGAGCCCAGGTTTTAGCTGTGGGAATTGCTTAAGTGATATAGAAACATAGAAATTAGGTGCAGGAATAGGCCATTCGGCCCTGCCCCTCGAGTCTGCTTTATTTCTGCCCCTCGAGTCTGCTTTATCCCCTTCTGTACATTGAAACAATGGCAATGTTTCTATCTTTAAACTTAAACACAGGATATGCAGTGATCACATTGAATGACAAAAACAGGCTCAAATAAGTAAATAGACAACTCATTGGTCGGACTTTCCATGTTTTTAGGTTTAAGGGTCAAAGTAAAATAAAATGGTACCAGCAATCATCCACACACTGATCTGTAGAAGGGTCTCAACCCGAAACGTCACCGATTCCTTTTCTCCAGAGATGCTGGCTGACCCATCGAGTTACTGCAACATTTTGTGTCTATCTAGTTCTATGTTGCCCCACATTTTGCAAACTACACACATTGGGAGAATTTACAGAAGCCAAGGGGAAAGAGGGTTTGACAGGGTTACTTCAAATTAGAGAAATCAAGATCATATCACTGGGTTGTAAGCTGCCCAAGCGAAATATGAGGTGCTGTTCCTCCAATTTGCGTGATGAAGTAAATAGTGATGCAAGTGATTTCAATTCCTTCAATTCCCTCGGGTTGACTCCAGCATGGGGAAAAGGAGTTGTTAATTCACATGGTTGATGTAATGAAAACAAAGTGATGTTAACTGTGAATTCAATTTCTGCCTGATTGTTATCCGGCCTCCTACCCTTGCTAAGGCCACTTGTTCAATCAGCTTGGAAGTTAAAAAAAACCTGACATGGAATATTAAATTACCCTTCTGTGTGACCATAATAATGTATGGCTGGTTTCTTGCTTCTGCCCCAGAGGCTGTTCTTTAGCATGCAAATACCATTGTAACTGAATCTGTTTTAACGATTTATTTGTTTTGCCAAGAGGGACCTAGAAATAAATGCCGTTATCTCACATATCATCCATGTGGGTCTGCCAATCTCTGATCCTTTCTTAAGGTAATAGCTCCAATTTGAAATTGTGCATTAGTGTCTGTGCCTCAGAACAGAAATGGGACTTTGTTTGTTTCACCTTTTATTCCACAAAAATGCACCAAATGCATCCTTCCTCCCCCCCCCCCCACCCCACCCCCGCATCTTTACTGTTAGACAGCATCTCCGGTGAACATGGATAAGTGACGTTTCTGGTCGAGATCATTCTTTTAGAATGATTGTAGCATGATGGAGAAAGCAGGAAAAGAGATGGGGTTGGGACAAAACCTGGCAAATGAGGCCCGCTCCCACCTCTTTCTCAGCTTTCTCCCCCCCCCCCCCCCCCCCCCCCACCCCCACTACTATCACTGAGGAAGGACGCTAACCAGAAACATCGCCTATCCATTTCCATCAGAGATGCTGCCTCATCTGCTGAGTTACTCCAGCATTTTGTGTTCTATGCAAGATTTCAGCATTTGCAGTTCCTTGTGCCCCAAATATATTGCAAAAACTGACATGATATATGAAGTGAAATTTGTGATGGTTTGTCTCCTCCTTGTAAACTCAAGATAAACCAAAAGAGAAAGAATCCTTGGGCGAATTATTTAGGAAGGAACTGTAGATGGCGGTTTACACCGAAGGTAGACACAAAAAGCTGCAGTAACTCAGCAGGACAGGCAGCATCTCTGGAGAGAAGGAATGAGTGACGTTTTGGATCGAGACCCTTCTTCACACTCGGGCAATGGCTTTTTGCCTCAGACTCGTTGCATGAACCTACGAGGTCCACATTTAGCCCTAAAGGCTCAAGCCCTCAAGCCCCATTAACTCATTGTGCATTAGTTACCATCACATCACCACAAACAACTTGTGGACTTCAGAAGCTGAAATGTCAGGTTGCATGCCCTGCTAATAATGGATGAACCCTAAACTCAGGTGAAAGATTTATTTTAAAGCAGCGCAATCGACAACTTTCTGAACATGTTTATAAAGTGCATTGCCAATGTTTTTCATCTTACTAGAGTGCGGACAATCTTGCCTGAGTTTGTTCTTACCTTGAACCATACCAATTTATTTTGGAATTGAATTGTCAATAATTCATCGGAATAATGATTTGAGCAAACTCCTGTCTCTTTAGACATTAGAGATGCAGCACTGAAACAGGCACTTTGGCCCACCGAGTCAGCGCTGACCAGCAATCACCCCCACACATTAACACTATCCTACACACCAGGGACAATTTTAACAAACCTGCATGACTTTGGAGGAAACCCGGAGCACCCAGAGAAAACCCACATGGTCACGGGGAGAACGCACAAACATCATACAGACAGCACCCGTAGTCAGGATTGAACCCAGGTCTCTGGCACTGTAAGGCAGCAGCTCTGCCGTTGCACCTCTGTGTTGCCCTAACTCAACATCGCCTTAACTCAATCATTTCAAACACTGTCCACACTGCCTGAGTCTGTCTGAAGTCACCAACTCTGACATGAATGTATAGACCTCTTCAGTCACTGACCTCAATATGGAAGCAGTTGCCAGTGTAACTCTGAGACGTGAACACCAAAGGATCTCAGAGTGTCAGCTACAGTCCAGTGGCGCAGCTGGTGGAGCTGCTGCCTTGCAGCGCCAGAGACCCGGATTTGATCCTGACCTTTGGAGCTGTCTGTGCGGAGTTTGCATGTTCTCCCTTTGACCGCATGTGTTTCATCCGGGTGCTGCGGTTTCCTCCCACATCCCAAAGAACTAAGGCTTGTAGGTTAATTGGCCTCTGTAAATTGCTCCTAATGTGTACGGAGTGGATGAGAAAGTAAGATAACATACAACGAGTGTGAACGGGTGATCACTGGTCACGGTGTACTTGGTGTACTTGGTGTACTTGGTGTACTTGATGTACTTGGTGAACTTGGTGAACTTGGTGTACTTGGTGGACCAAAAAGCTTTTATAGCTTTCATAGATGCTGCCTCACCCACTGAGTTTCTCCAGCATTTTTGTCTACCTTCCATTTTCCAGCATCTGCAGTTCCTTCTTAAACGTAAAGCTTTTATCCATGCTTTTTTTTCAATCAAAACACATAGAACATTGAAAGGTACAATAAGGAAACAGGTCTTTCGGTCCATATCTGCATCAAATATGATACCAAAATAAACTAATCTGCCTGCACATGAGGGCTAACGGAATCAAGGTATAAGGGGTGAAAACAGAAAAGGTACTGATTCTGGATGATCGGCCATGATCATATTGAATGGTGGTGCTGGCTCAAAGGGCCAAATGGCCTAATCCTGCATCTATTTTCTATCTTTCTATATGAACCATATTCCTCCATATCCATGTGCTTATTTAAAACCCTTTTAAATGCCACTATAGAATCTGCCTCCACCGCCACCTCTGACAGCACATTCCAGGCTCCCACCACCCTCTGTGTAAAAAACTTGCCCTGCACATCTCCTTTAAACTCTGCCTTTCTCACCTTCTAGTCCTTGACATTTTCGCCATGGGATAAAGGTACTGATTGTTTACCGTATCTAGGCCTTTTATAATTTTATGTATTTCTAGGCTCGAAGCTATAATCTGACAAATGTAATTTTTTTTTCGTCTCATTAACTAGGTAATTGTTAACCAGTTTGAAGGACAAGATTATCTTGTATTATCCAAGGTCCAAAACAGTTAATTTAACTTCATGAATCATGCCCAATATTGGATGTTGTGACACACTGATGGCCGCAATGGCTAATGTTTGATGTTACCTCGAACACTTTGAGCGTGCGGGAGAGAGCAGATCCCTTGCTGCAGCGGAGAGTGAAGAACAGGTTAACCATAGCTCTGCCATCCTTCTCCTCGAACACCAGCTGGTCCCCAGAATCCGCTGACTCGGCGGCAGCAGCGGCTGCTTCCCGTTCCTTCCGCGCATCTTCGATCAGCGACTGCCTGCGTCCGATGAAGTGGGGAGACTGACAACGCAAAGAAAGGACATCAGACAGGTTCAGAATTCAGCCTCACAGACCCATTGACAATTCACGAAAGCAACGTTCAACCTGATTTTACTCCTTGGGAGTGCAGGGGAGATCTCGTAGAGATGTATAAAATCATGAGGGGAATAGATAGGGTGAATAGATAAGCACACCAGAGACAAATAATCAGGAATGGATAGAAACAAGGTGCAGACGAAAGTGACACAAACTGAACAGAGAAAGGGCAAAAGGGGATAAGAGGAGTGGAAAGCAGACATAGAGGATAAGATCATAAGAGATAGGAGTATAATTAGGCCATTTGGCCCATCAAGTCTACACTGCCATTGCTGATCTATTTCTCCCTCCTAACCTAGCAATGTTACAAAATGTTGAGATTTTAAAAAATCAAGTCTTTAATTTATCCCATCAGATAAAGCATAAAAAGAAGTTTAATTTGACACCTGATTCACTTTCATATCTTCAGTATTTAAAAGGTTATAGCCATTTTCATACTCAGGAATTGGCATCTTGTTCCCTATTGCTTTTTCATTGACTTAACAGAAAAGCTGTGATCGAGAACAGTCAAAAGCCCATAACTTTCTTAAAAATTAAGAGAATTGAAATAAAATTTTAGTTATTTTAGATTGAAGCATTCTGAAACAAATATGAAACAATCTTACTTAGATCTTGAAATTAAAGCATATAATTATTTAGTTACCTAATTGTAGCAAATTACAAAATTCAATTACTAGATCTAAACATCTATCCATTTCTTAAGAATAGATTAACATTTTTAAATAGCCTAAGTGTCCAAATAACATTCACACAAGAATTCACAATATAACATAATTTTTAAATCTCATTGTCATGGGTTTATAGACCAAATGGAAGGAATTTAATGTTTAATACCTGTAAATTAATGGCCATTTAAATCAGCTTGCGAGTGGGTTTTTCTGGAACGCGACCATTTGGAACGTTGATGTTGTGGTGAATTTAGTTCCCCATATCGGCAGCAAATACACTGCCGGTTCTTCGGGGAAAAAAATCACTGTTTCGCAACTTTTTTTTATTTTTATTTTTTATTTTATTAGAAGTAAGTACAATCATATGGCACCAAAATGCCTAATATATATTTTTGCAACTTAAAATGTGAATTAAATGCATCTTAAGAAACACTTTTATACATAAAAATAAACGACTTCCTTTTACCTGTCCCCGACATAAAATCCGGCCCCGTTGTCGGCATTGACGGCTTCAGAAGCTGATTTTAAAATCACTCCAGAGATGAACTTGTCGTAATAATTTTTTTTTAAAACACACAGAACAGCCGTCGGAACGATTCTTTAGCAAAATCTTGCACTCCAACAAAATATAATCCAGGACCAGGTCGGAAAAAAAACGCGTTTTAACCCCGCCCTCCCTCAAACGCGCCAGAATTGCGCACACGGCCAGTGGCAGAATTGCAGCACCGCTGAAGGTAAGTATTGTAACATACCTACCTAACCCCATTCTCCTGCCTTCTCCCCTTAACCTCTGACACCTCTGACAACCTCTGATGGATAGTTAGAAACATCTGAATCATTGGGATTCCCAAGGGAGGTAGAAATTATAAGACACGACAATAGGAAATAATAAAATGAGGAATAAAAGAGACCAATGGTGTTTACAGAGTACTATGTTTACTTATCTGGTGTGCTGCTGCAAGTAAGGATTTAATTGTTCCATTTCGGGACATATGACTGTAAAACACTCTTTACTATTGAAGTTAGACACAAAATGCTGGAATAACTCAGCGGGTGAGGCAGCATCTCTGGAGAGAAGGAATGGGTGACGTTTGGGTTACACTCTTTACTCTTGATAAATTGAAAAGAGATCAAAGAAAGAGTGGATCAAAGAAGTATAGCTTAGGAAGGGAGTTTCAGGATGAGGTCATTCAAATGTGTTGATCCACATAAAAGGACAGAAAAATCCGTAGGCCAGGCAAAGCAAATGCTAAGATGAAATGGGAAATGATTCGTTTAATGACTGAACAAACATTTTAAACCTGTGGCAGCAAATCAGCAAATTTATCCCCAGATTCTGACCGACCCACCAAGTGTTCTAGCCCTTTCTGACTTTGTTTTAAAATGATAATGACATTATAACCATAGGGAACAAAACTTGCATCGGTTAGAGGGAAAGTAGAAGCAAGGAACTGCAGGTGGCAATAAAAAGGCACAAAGAGCTTAGGAAACCTGAACGGAAACCTCTGGTGACCTTGCGCCCCACCCAAGGTTTCCGTGAGGTTCCCAGAGGTTTGGTCACTCTCCCTAATGGTCGAAAGTGGTTTCCGCGTAGTCGAGGCTTCTTCTATGTTCCTGCGATTAATTCAACAAATTCAAAACCGACCCGTTTGGTCGAAGCCAGTGGAGTGGGGTTGCTATTTACTTACAGGCAGTTGAAGGCAATCTCCTTCGCTGACCGACCATTTTGATTGGCTCATTGGAGTTTTCAGCAAAGATCCTAGGATCTTTGGTTTTCAGAACCTAGAAGATCCGCCGGAAGCTAAAATGCCCGCTAACTTTATTAAACTTCTTAAAACTATCTCCACCCCCCTCCCCTTCTCCCCCCTTCTCTCTACTCTCTCCCCTTCTCTCCTCTTCTCCCCCCTTCTCTTCCCCTTCTCTCTCCCTTCTCTCTCTCTCTTCTCTCTCCTTCTCTCCCCTTCTTTCCCCTTCTCTCCCTCGCTCCCGCGCTCTCTAAAAGACTTACCGTGCTCTGTGGCAGCTGTTTACCTTCCTCTTCATCATGCAGACAGTGCTCCTCGGTTGTCCCTGGCCCCCACCTTCATGATGTGTTTGTGTGTGTGTGTGTGTGTGCGGTCGGTAGCAAATATCCTGTGGGATCTTTGGTCAGATGCAACTCACACTTCGATGGAGGCTTTCCAGGCGAGGGACCAAAACCTCTGGCGACTCATGAAAACCTTGGGTGGGGCACAAGGTCACCAGAGGTTTCCGTTCAGGGTTCCTAAGTGGGACAGGGGCATTAACTCAGCGGGTCAGGCAGTATCTCTGGTGAAAATGAATAGATGACATTTTGGGTCGGCACCCTTCTTCAGATCCCTGTCAGATTCCATTCTGAGAAGGGTCCTAACCCAAATCCATGTTCCCCTGAGATGCTGCCTGACTCGCTGAGTTACTCCAACACATTGTGTCTTTTTTTCAATTAAAGAGAACAGGTTGGATGGAGAGAACAAACAGGTTTAAATTCTCAAGTAAAATACATTATTTCCCTGAAGAAGGGCCCCTCCCCAAAATGTCACCTATCCATATCCTCCAAGGATACTGCCCAATCCACGGATTTCCTCCGGATTTTGTGTTTTGCACAAGTTTCCAGAATCTGCAGTTCCTTGATTCTCCAGGTTTACTTTCTCATTAGATTTATGGATAGAAGTGAACTTATGGAAATAGTTTTAAAGCAAAACTTATCGATTGTGCACCACACCCCCAAACTACCCATCTGCCTATTGCAGTTCTTTCTGCCCACATCACCATAGTGCCCATCGAGACATGGTCTGTGGCACCACATTGCTCCCATTATTCACTTCCCAAACAAATAGAAATAATTTATGGTAGATCATGTGAGACTATCTCAGAAGAAGATTTTTTTTTTCATGAATCCTCCTGCATTTATATACGGGATTGCACCGTGTCTGGGTTAGGAACAAACAGACAGTGCGCCCCATTCAGCATTAGACTTTACTTTAGACTTTAGAGATACAGCGTGGAAACAGGCCCTTCGGCCCACCGGTTCCACGCCGGCCAGCGATCATCCCGTTTACTAGCAATATCCTACACACTAAGGACATTTACAATTAACCTACAAACCTGTACGCCTTTGGAGTGTGGGAGGAAACCGGGGCACCCGGAGAAAACTCACGCGATCACGGGGAGAATGTACAAACCCCGTACAGACAGCACGCATGGCGCTGTAACGCAGCAACTCTACCTCTGCGCCACTGTAAAGAAACTGTTCACAGCAACTGAACAGCAAACGGTGTAAAGTAGAACAACGAACTGCAAATGCTGGTTTACAGAGAAGGACGCAGCGTGCTGGGGTAACTCAGCCGATCAGGCAGCATCCTTGGAGAACATGGACAGGTGAAGTTTAGGGCCTGGACTCTCCTTCACTCATGCACGTTCTCTACGTTTTCCACAGTTACTCCAATACTTTGTGTCCTTCACGATGTAAAGTATCCGTCTGAAGGTAATATGGTCACTGGGATTCCGGTTATCCTTGATTTGGAATCGTTTCATGTATATAAGGAGTTGGACTATTTTTTTATGCTTAACAGGTAAGAGATTAGATTGAGGTGGGTCAAACAAGCACATGGGGAAATTAAAGATACAAATACTACCGATGCTGGGATCATGAGTAAAACACAAAGTGCCGGAGGAATACCGCGGGTCGGAGGGCATCTGTGGAGGGAATGGTTTCGGATCGGGACCCTTCTTCTGACATGGGATAGATAAACAGTTCCAACCATTCGTCTGGGATGATGATGTCTGGGATGTGAAATTATATTATCGTTATGTTACCAGGAGCAAATGCACTCCTCTTGATCACCTACCAAACCTCTAAGAAAGTACAAATCAGAAAATTCCACCTCAAAGAGAAATATGGTGGTCCAGTTTGCTCGCTTGCTGTGTGAATGGCGGGGCGCTAGAATAACGTTTGTTGCAGTGACAGATGTCACTAGCGATTTGTTTCAAGCAGGTTAGCAGCTTGAAATAGAGAGTTGTAGAGAGAAAAAATGTCCCACAACGCCCAACTTTCAGGCGAGTTCAGCATCGCACCGAGAGCGATCCTGATTAAAATGAACTCACCTCCTCCATGGATGTGCATTTACTAATTTGGATAGGTCTCTTATTTCCAAACGCTCTGCCTCTTTACCGAGCTGATGAACTGTCAATGTTTTAAAGAGGTTCACATGCAATAAATAAAAAATCATTGGATGCCAAATAGAGCTTATACTCGCTGTAGGAAGGAACCGCAAATGTTGGTTTACACCGAAGATTGACACAGAATGCTGTAGTAACACAGCGGGACAGGCAGCATCTCTGGAGAAAAGGAATCGGTGATGTTTCGGGTCGAGACTGAAAGTTTTGGGTCAGTCTGAAGAAGGGTCTCGACCCCAAACATCACCTATTCCGATTCTCTAGGGATCTGAAGAAGGGTCTCGACCCGAAAAGTCACCCATTCCTTTTATCCAGAGATGCTGCCTGTCCCGCTGAGTTACTCCAGCGTTTTGTGTCTATGCTGTTTGACCCAGTGAGTTACTCCAGCACTTTGTGTCTATCTTCGGAGCTTATATCTTATATTTAGTTTGCATTGCTGTGCGTTTCGGCGGAGCTCTGTTGTTGCACCGCGGGCACTTTCTGAAACATATTCCGGGTAAATCAATTCACTCTTTACCCTTCGACACTCTCCATTGTGAGCGTGAGAGTTAAACCTTCGTGCTGTGTAAACAACTCCCCTTTATGGCAAGGCATATTTGTAAGATGCTCGATTATCGTGAAGTTTATGATGATTTCACTGCCCATTTCGAATGTTTCACCCAGAGCAACGCGCGTAGTGCTGGAGGAACTCAGCGGGTCCGACGGCATCTGTGGAGGGAATGGACAAGCGACTTTCCGGGTCTGGACCCTTCTTCAGACTTGACCCAAAACGTCGCCGGACCATCCTTCCCGAGATGCTGCCGGAGCCGCTGAGTTCTTCCAGCCCCTTTGTGTTGTGATCAAGATTCCAACATCTGCAGTTCCTTGGTCTCCAAATATGTTATCCTTATTGACCCATGGTGGCGATTGGGAAGAGGCTAAAATCTGATTCATCTACATATTTTTAAGCGAAAGCATTAATCACGTATGAATAACACGTGGAGGAACATATTTCGCTTGGACAGCTTGCAACCCAGAGGTATGAATATTGATTTCGCTAATTTCAAGTAACCCTTCCATTTCCCCTCTCTCTCTCTCTCTCTCTCTGTCCCTCCCTCCCCTGGTCATCCCACCAGTGTCACTATTGGTATCCATCTGATTTGTTTTGTATCTTTTCATATTTCTAGTAACCCTCTCCCCTGACTCAGTTCGAAGCAGGATCTGGACACGAAAAGTCACCTATTCCTTTTTCCCCAGCGATGCTACCCAACCCACTGAGTTACTCCACTGTGTGTCAATGTTCAATAACATAACTCCATTTACTAATTTTTGTTTCATATCTTTGGTTAATATTCGCTTTATCATGTATCTGTATACTGTGGATGGCTCGATTGCAATAGACAATAGACAATAGGTGCAGGAGTCAGCCATTCAGCCCTTCGAGCCAGCACCGCCATTCAATGTGATCATGGCTGTTTATCCCCAATCAGTACCCCGTTCCTGCCTTCTCCCCATAGCCCCGGGCTCCTTTTTAAGAGCCCTATCTAGCTCTCTTTTGAAAGCATCCAGAGAACCTGCCTCCACCGCCCTCTGAGGCAGAGAATTCCACAGACTCACCACTCGCTGTGAGAAAAAGTGTTTCCTCGTGGGTAATCGTGGATTGTCTTTCCGCTGACTGGTTAGCACGCAACGAAAGTTTTTTCACTGTACCTCGGTAGACGTAAACTAAATTCAACTCAACTCAAGAAAAGTCTACCTCAAATTTAACAACAGCAGTAAAAGTGGAAACCAGCATCTCATCCTACGTATAAATACATTACGGACGGAAAATAGTGTAGGAAGGAACTGCAGATGCTGTCTTAAACCGACGACAGACACAAAATGTTGGAACTCGGGGGGACAGACCGAAAAATATTTCCCTTCTGCAAAACGGATGGATGTAAGTTATGCGCGCATAAGTGCACCCATATGCGATCAAAGAGGTGGAAGAAAGACATCGGAGCTCACCGTCACGGCTTCGGCTTGCTTGGAGTCCAGTTCAGAGACCGCCCTGCGGAAGCCTCTGGCGGACGAGGGGTTCGACGTGGGCATCATCGAGGCGCCCTGCAAGTTTCTGCCACTTGCCAGCCAGCCCGTCCTCCCGCCGCTCCTATTTATAAGCGAGTTCCATCTTCCTCCTTACGTCAGGTCTTCTCATTTACTTATCTTGACACCCCATCGCGCCCATTTATTGGACTTCCTCGACATCGAGCAAACAACAGATCTGTATCGCTGGTCCTCTTCCAATAAGAAATATCGGAAGAGTTTTTGTCCAGTTGTAATTCTCCGCCCCCAGCCCGGAGGTGAATCACACGGAGCTTTCCAACTCTGCACGAGCGTCCGATACTTTGCATAACCCTCGACCCGCTCACTTTATTAAACCACATCGGTAAACCACTCTATATGTATGTTCGCGATTTAAATCGTTCTTCGGCCCGTCGTGCCCATACTGGTTATAGATTCATCGAGTCATACAGTAATATAGCGTGGAAAATGTCCCTTCGGCCCAACGTGCCGCCCACGCCGACCAAAATGTCCTAATCTGCACTAGCCCCACCTGCCTGCTTTTGGCCCATATCCTTCTAAACCTGTCCTATCCCTGTCTAAATGTTTCTTAACCGCTGCGATAGTACCTGCCTCGACTGCCTCCTCCGGCAGTTTGTTACATACGCCCACCACTCTTTGTGTAAAGACATAACCCCCCGAGTTCCCATTAAATCCCCCCTCCCCAAATGGTTGATCCAGTTAATCCTGCATCCCTTCTTTACATAGAGCATGGAGCAGTAATTCTGCCCCCAACGCCCAAGCAAAGCATGGTCCATATCCCTCTATTCCCTGCATATCCATGTGCCTATCTAAACCGTCATTAAACACCATCTCGGGCAATGCGTTTCTCCCCGCACAACTCCTTGAAACATTCTCCCTCCCACCTTAAAGCTATGCGCTCTAATTCTTGACATTTCCACCCTGGGAAACATAAAGATTCTGAATACCTATATTTTCAACGCCTCTCATCATTTTTTATATTTCATAGAAATTAGGTGCAGGAGTAGGCCATTCGGCCCTTCGAGCCTGCACCGATATAGTCCCTGGTATTCTTTGCCTTCAAACCGTTGTTCAATATCCTTGTGCTTATTGCCGCTCGATCTGCACCCACAGCCATTCCAAAGACAATGGGAAAAAGGGTCCCAATTGGAAAAGTCACCTCCCCATGTTCTCCAGAGATGGTGCCTGACCCGCAGAGCATTTTGCGCCTAACCCTGTTAGGGCGGGCTTACCCTAATGTAGTTTCTAGTCTTGAATTGTCTTAAACAAGTGACCCCTGGCCCACTGTTAATTGTCTCCTCTCATTCTGTTCAGTATCATGAATAATGTACAGAAGCGGGAGCCGGCCATTCGCCCCATCGTGACTGCTCGCCTTTGGAAGCTCATCTATTACTTTAAGCGCCGACTGACACTAAATCATTTGAATTAGATGAAACCTAAACATGTATAAATTTCTGTCTTCATTATACTCGGTGACTGGGTTTGTTTAACCCTCCCCTTCTCTCTGGGTGAAGAGATACGAGGTTTCTTGTCATGCCTTTGATGAGCAGCGGAGTCTCCCCACCAACCCATCCACACCTCTCGACGCGGGCTTCGAGCAAGAGCCTTCAGACGAGGCTCTGCGTGGCGGCGGCGGGAAGACCCATCCCTGTGTGTGTGAGAGGATGATTTACCATTAGTTGTCCGCTCTCGATGAAGCAGCAGTAGCGACAGCTTCAGTTGCTCGGGTGATCCAGGGCACGTTTAAAATCACCCACCGCTTGTGTGTGTGCGTGTGCGCGCGTGTGTGTGGTGCGTGTGCGTGTGTGTGTGTGTGAGTGTGTGAGTGTGTGTGTATGTGCGTGAGTGTGTACGTGTGTGCGTTTATGTGTGTGTGTGAGTATGAGTGGGTATGTGTGTGTATGTGCGCGCACGTATGTGTGTGTGTATGTGTGTGTGTATGTGTGTGTGTGTGTGTGTGTGTGTGTGTGTGTGTATGTATATGTGTGTGTGTGTGTGTGTGTGTGTGTGTGTGTGTGTGTGTATGAGTGTGTATGTGTGTGTATGTGCGCGCGCGTATGTGTGTGTGTGAGTGTGTATGTGTGTGCGTTTATGTGTGTGTGTTTGTGTGAGTATGAGTGTGTATGTGTGTGTATGCGCGCGCGCGTATGTGTGTGTGTGTGTGAAGTGTGTGTGTGTGTGAGTGTGTGAGTGTGTGTGTATGTGCGTGAGTGTGTATGTGTGTGTGTGTGAGTATGAGTGTGTATGTGTGTGTATGCGCGCGCGGGTATGTGTGTGTGTGTATGTGTGTGTGTGTGTGAGTGTGTGAGTGTGTGTGTATGTGCGTGAGTGTGTATGTGTGTGCGTTTATGTGTGTGTGTGTGTGTGTGAGTATGAGTGCGTATGTGTGTGTATGCGCGCGCGCGTATGTGTGTGTGCATGTATGTGTGTGTGTGTGCATGTGTGAGTGTGTGTGTGTGTGTGTGTGTGCGTGTGAGTGTGTGTTAGTATCAGTGTGCGTGTACGTGTGTGCGTGTTTATGCGTGCGTGTGTGTGTATGTGACTCACACTAATGTGAGTGTCTGTGTGTTAGTAGCTGTACGCGTCTGTGTATGTGTATGTGCGTGCGCGTGTGTATGTGTGTCTGTGTGAGAGTGTGTGTGCGTGTTTGTGTGTGAGAGTGTGTGGCTAGTATGTGTATCAGTGTATGTGTGTGGTCAAACTATAGCGAGCGGTGGCAGTCGCTCGGCCACTTCATCCCACTCAATTTCGGGGACTTCGGAGTAAGATAATTACTTTACAACGACGGGGGACAGGTTTGCGTTACAAAAACTGATGGGATTAAGAGCCAAATTACGGGAAGCGACGATGAAACGGTGGGTGCAATCTCCCCAAACCCCACATCAAACTGTGTACCGAGTAGTGAGTCTGAGTGTGGAAGGCGCCTATTCAATACCAAAGATCTTATAGCGATAGGATCTTTGCTCAACACGCACTCCCCGACTGACTAACCTAACTTGAGAAAGAACATCGTCTGAACGGTCTCGACTCGAAACTCCGCCTATTCCTTCTCTCCAGAGATGCTGCCTGTCTCGCTGAGTCAACCCAGCAATGTGTGGCTGTCTTAGGTGTAAACCAGCATCTGCAGTTCCTTCTCCCACGCAAATGGTTCAATTTTTTTTATTGTCACATGTACCGAGGTACAGTGAAAGTATTTATTTTGCAGACAGTTCAGTAAAGTATTACTATACACAAGTACATCTTAGATTAAGTGCAATGTATATATATATATAGTCCACTGAGACAATATATAAGATCGCCAGCTATTTATCTTAGCGCGGAAACATCATTTTATTTCTCCATATTCAACATGAAAAAGCTCTGCATGAACCAACCACGGTGACCAAGGAGGTACCGAGTAAAAAAACAAAAGGACGCAAAGTGCTGGAGTAACTCAGCGGCTCAGGCAGAATGTCTGGAGAACATGGGTAGGTGACGCTTCGTGTCGCGACCCTTCTTCAGACTACACACGACGTTTAGTTACCCACAACTGACCGGTGCAACTAAAACTGGTTAATTTTTGTGCAAATTTCCAAAGTAATTTGCAACGCGATGGACGGACGCCATATGAACTTAGAGTTGGATCACATTTTCACGTTAAAGTTATTATGGTGTAAGTGTTCACTACATATTGTAGCGCCAGAACAGAATGAATGGCAATTAAGGAGAGCTGATGGAGGAACCCGGCGGGTCGGACAGCATCTGTGGGGGGAAATGGGTAAGCGACGTTTCGGGTCGGCAGCTTTCATCAGACTGAGCCAAGAGGGTTTAATTGTCGCATATGCCTACAAATGAGCGTCATGGTTCTTACTTGCAGCCGCACAACTGGCCCGTAAACGCAATACCCAGAGACAAGTCCATCTGTGAAGTCTATCGGTCTGAAGAAGGGATCTGACCCGAAACGTCACCTATTCCTTTTCTCCAGAGATGCTGTCTGTCCCGCTGAGTTATTATAGCATTTTCGTGTCTATCGTTGGTATAAACAAGCATCTGCAGTTTCTTCCGACGCACAGATAATGTAGAATATATTGTTTAAAAAAAAATCAATACGTTAATAACCGGAACAGCAGTGCAAAATCCGAATTCCTTAGTGCAAGCAAAGTCCACAGAAAACCATAGTTGATGTCAATGTTATGTAGCAACCAAGCTGGTTGTTGGGAAGAGGCTGTTCTTGTACCCGGTGGTCACAGTTTTCAAGCTCCTGAATCTTCTTCCCGTGGGCGGAGCGAAATGAATCATTGACCTTAAACATCGTCTGTCCATTTCCCTCGCCACGCGTTGCCTGGCTCGCTAAATTCGTCCAACCGTCTTCGTTTATTTCCCACTTATTCCGGCCTCTGCAATCTCTTGTGTCTCAAAAAGAAATTACTCGCATATTTTCATAATGCAATACATGGGTAAGGTTTGGCAGGGTTCAAACGGGGCAGGTTCGAGTCAAGTGCATTGGCTGAAATGTTTTTTTACAGAGGAAATGTTGCCTTTTTTTCATTTGCAGCAGGCATGAGGTTTGTGTGGACGCGATGACGCAGAGATGTGGAGAAATGGCAAAGTATAGTTGCTGGATCTCCATATTAACGCAAATCTGCGTGATTGTAAATGCTGCTACACGTTAGATAACCATGTCTGTCTGGAGGCGAGAAAGATGCGAACAGGTTAAATCTCCGACCTCATGTCAGAGAATGGGCTACAGGGGTGTTGTCCGTGAGTCTAGACTGTGCTATAAAATAGTGACCAGTATATGCACGAATTAAATAAAGCATCTCAAACTCATATTGTAATCCACTGAGAATGTAAATGCCCGAGGAATGACAACCCCAATTTCTTCCACTGCACTAATCTCAGACCCACACTTTACAGCGCCTCTCTTCACCGACCTCAATCCAATCTTCCTCCAATGCTCGCACGGATTTTGAATTACGACTTTCTGCTCTTGGCACCCCTATAATTCTTAACCTCATCCCTTCCCGTTATCTAAGGCGATGGAACCGATCCACTTCATAGGTCTGAATAAGGGTTCCGACCCGAAACATCGCCTATCCTTTTTCCTCAGAAAAGCTGCCTGACCCGCTCAGTTACTCCAGCATTTTGTCCCCACTTCATGCATCGTCTATTCTGATCGCTGTGAAAGTATACATTTTTCCGATTGCCGTTCCTGTTTGAAATTTAACTCACTTGCCCCATTATTTCCCATTGGTTAACATTTATCTACCCCCACCGCCCCAATTACAGGTACATATATATTAACGTCGAACGTTCCTCATCATTTGCCAATAATTGGACTCTACCCATTTCCCCCACGCCTGCTGATTGATCTAAGATCTCCTTTCAAAATCATCTGCACCTGTACTGGTCGATCTCAAATGAATGTTCCTTACCCATGCTAACCAAAGTAAGATAGACACAAAACGCTGGAATAACTCAGCTGGATGGGCAGCATCTCTCTGGAGGGAAGCAATGGGTGACGTTTCAGGTCGAGACTCTTCTTCAGTCTGAAAAGAAGGGTCTTGACCCGAAACGTCACCCATTACTTCTCTCCAGAGATGCTGCCGGTCCCGCTGAGTTACTCTAGCATTTTGTATCTATCTTCAATTTTCTTGGCCCCGCTCTGGGAGTAGAGTGGGGGGCGGATCCGGACTGCAACGGCCGTGAGCCCCAGGCCGAGTTCGCCGATCGTTTCCCTGTTTCTGCTGCTGTTGGAGGTGAGACATTGCGTCGCGCCAGGGTCTTGGGCCTGTCCCACTTTGGCCGTCAGTTCCGCGACAGGCCGTTGGCGCGCCAAGATTTCGTTCACGACAAGAATTTCGGAGCCCCACGCGATGTCGCGACCGGCCCCGCACAACTACATACCCCTCCGCGCTTCTAAGTGGGACCGGTCCCGCGCGGCCAAACGGTGCC
This sequence comes from Leucoraja erinaceus, assembly GCF_028641065.1. NCBI lineage: Eukaryota > Metazoa > Chordata > Chondrichthyes > Rajiformes > Rajidae > Leucoraja > Leucoraja erinaceus. The sequence continues at coordinate 26,416,846 of NC_073394.1, read as the reverse complement.
CGTGCGCCTCAAGCGACCACGAAGTCGCGTAATTTTCGAGCCAAGGACGCGTAAGTTTACACTCAGTCACCCCTCGTCAAACTTTCTTAATCCAACTGCGGAATTCTGCTGGTATGGAATGGGTCTGGTGTCTAGTGACGAGAACCTCAAGTTCAAATGATTCATTTGTGCTTTGTACCTTTTCACACCTCGAGTTTCCTTCGCCTTTCCTTCTAGAAAGCCAGCAGGCGACATACAATGCAACTTGGAGATACTAAGAACTGCAAATGTTGGTTTACAGAAAAAGACACAAAGTGCTCGAATAACTCAGCGGGTCAGGCAGCATCCCTGGATAACATGGTTAGGTGATGTTTCGGGTCGAGACCTTCAATGCAACTTGTTGCAGACTAAGCATACTGAGCTGTTTGAAGACTGAATTCCTGTTGCTAATGTGTTATAATGATGAACAGTTCTTCCTATTAACAGTCTGTGTTGTGATGGGAATAATTTAATATTGTCCAACAAATAACATTTTCCTTGAAAAACTCAATCGGACAACCAAGACCCCTCTCACTGAATTGCTTATGGCTTTTTGCACTCCTCGTCGGATATAGTTCTTCTCCTCGGGGTAAACATGCATTTTTTTGATGGTATCCCCAAATGCACAAATTGTCCTTTTATTTCACATTATCTAATTGTTTTTTTTCTTATGCAACGTTGTGCCTGATGGTCAAGAAGATAAACAATATAGCTCGCTCCTGAAACGTCTGGGTAGAACTAAATGCCGGCCTTGTCTGGTTTACAATGCTGGATCTTTTGAGCTGTAATTGCTTTATTTCAACGTTACTAATTGCTATGGGTCACATTTGCAATTAGAGTTGTGTTTTCCCCGCATGTTCTCCCTCCCAAAATGAAACCATCATAAACACTCATAACTATTATTGTAATAGCAGATAATTATACCTTACGATGCACCAGCTTTGCCAACAGTTGCTATCCACACCTGGAGTAACAGACAGAAACATTAATTGGTGGGGCGATGCTCGCTTTCCTCCAAACAGATAAACATTATATGTACTGCATTTGGTACAGAAACAATTCAAAGTCAATGGATTGACTCACCTCCTACTCCGATGCACCCTAAGTAGGTAGGTATTTTGACATATGTAGGTAGTTGGTTGGTAGGCAGGCAGGCAGGCAGGCAGGTAGGTAGGTAGGTAGGTAGGTAGGTAAGTTAGGTAGGTAGGTTGGTAGGTAAATGTAGGTAGTTAGTTAGGTATTATTATTATATTAGTAATCTGTTGCCGACCCTCATTAGTTCTGCCCCCCCCCCCCTATCTGCGTGACCTTCATACCGCAATGACCCCCCCCCCCCCATAAAAAAACTTTATTCAGAATATGTACATTAAAAATAGTTACAAATACACATACATTAATTAGCGTTGTATTTGGTAGTGTTCCCAAAACGATCCTTACACCATCCACCCTTGCCAGTCTGAAGAAGGGTTTCAACCTTAAACGTCACCTATTCCTTTTCTCCAGAGATGCTGCCTGATCCGCTGAGTTACTCCAGCATTTTGTGTCTACACTTGCCACTCCTGTGTCCCCTACATTGAGATCCCTTCCCTGGCTTGAGGGGCGTCTCCACCACACCCTGCCCCCCAATGTGCAACAGCGGAAGAACCCGAGACTGTGGTCATCCCCCACAGAGCCTTGGCGTTGGCTGCACCAAGCTTCAGTGCGTCCCTCTGCATGTAATAGAGACTTGGTGGACCAGAGGAAGGCAATGTCTGATGCGTGTCCATGGAGTATTATCCGGTGATATTTCATGTTCTTTACTCGGTCTTCCATTAACTTTTCAACAGGGTTATGCCATTGGACTGACCGGGCTTCTATTTATAATGCATGACATAAATTGCATTTACTTGCTCCGGCGACATTTACACTTGGTATTGAAAAGTTGTCCTTACACTATGTTGGTACTTGTTGGAATACAAGTCGTGATATTTCTACGATAATAATGTACGGGCGTGTAACATTTGTTTTATAAACCTGTGTAATGTCATCCAAACGCTTTCAAATTATCTATTAGAGGGTTGGGGTAAGTATTAATCTGTAGACGCATCTTATATATAACGATGCCGATCACCCGGGCATTTATTTTTTGCGTTATTTTAAATTCGAGGTGAATTAAGAAGTTCTACAGAGCAAAACATAAACTCAAAGCAATGGCGGTAGGATTGGGATTTATTTTGGGAGCCATGTAGTCAAAATACCAGACAGCAATGCAGCACAAGAGACGGATTTGCTTGCCCATTGAGGCAAGCCTGCTCCAGACCGCGAACAAGCTTCGGTTCCAAAAAATGCTTTGCATTCGCAACCAGGAGAAATGTCACATTGAGTGTAAGCTCTGACATACAGCGAACAAACAATACCCCGTAAATTCTTCCTGTCCCGATCGATTCAGCCCTATTTAAGTGTAATTTTCTCTCCATAAAGAATCGTTTTGAAGCAGTAGTGTTTAATAGCACCATTAAAGTAAGGAAAATGGAGAGACAAAGGGCGTTTAGATTGGCGAGGAACCGACCAGCCTGGATGAGTCAGAAAGTCCACACACAAAAAGATAACAAGTATTTGCACACAGATCACCCCTAAGCACCCTTTACAATTTGTCATTTTTGACAAATTATATGTGAAGAAAGAACAATAACGCACGATTTAGACCGATTACGCACTCACTCCGTAAGTTCAACATCAAAAAGAAACAGCTGTATTTTGACAGACGCTCTGGCGATCAAAAGCTATGTTGTATTTTCCACACTAACGTGACCACAAACTGGTGTGTGTATTTTTGGCCAGCCTGATAAAATGAAAACCACGGAATCAAGACTCCAATTTCCAGCGTCGTTCTCCTAAGAACCAAGCGGTAAAATGTTGAAATTCTTCCAAATAGGGTTAACGTATGATGAGCTTTTGGCGGCACTGGGCCTGTGCTCGATGGTGTTTAGAAGGATGAGGTGGGACTTCATTGAAACTTAGCGAATAGTGCAACGCCTGGATAGAGTAGATGTGGAGAGGATGTTTCCTCAAGTGGGAGAGTCCAGCACCAGAAGCCAGAGCCTCAGAATAAAAGGAGGTACCTTTAGGAAGGAGATAGGTAGGAATGTCTTTATTCAGAGGGTGGTGAATCTGTGGAATTTATTGCCTGTGGAGGGGTCATTGGGTATTTTTGAAGGTATTGACAGATTCTTGATTAGTAGTAAGGGTGTCAGGGTTTATGAGGAGAAGGCAGGAGAATGGGGTTGATAGGGAAATATAGATCAGCTGTGATTGAATGTCGAGTAGACTTTGGGTGCTTCGGTTTCCTCGCACATTCCAAAGACGTGCAGATCTGTAGGTTAATTTGTTTCTGTAAATTGCTCTTAGGGTTTAAGATAGAACTAGTATATGGGTGATCGTTGGTCGGTGCTGATTTTGTGGGTTGAAGTACCCGTGTCCATACTGACCCACTAAACTAAACTAAAGTTGACATTAATCAAGTGGGACAAAAATCTTTCATAATTATTAATTTACAGATAAATTAAATGTAAAACCTTTTACTGTTACTGAAAAATCATTGTCCAATTGCCTCACAGTTGAAACTCAGGAGGTCCACATTAACTTTTCAGATAAATACAGACATTGATTATTTAAATCAGGCTTGTGAGAATAGCAATCAATCATAGGGAATTATGCCATCATTTTAAGTGTATTTATGGAAGATGCTATGTCATTAAAGTTGACTGTTTTGTATGATTGACCCTATTTTATAAACCAAATAAGCGGCTGAGTCATATATTTGTTTATAGGACACTATGTTATTTGCTGCCAAAATTAGTCACGTTCAAGTCATATGCATTGGATGCTGACTCACAATACAAATTAAGACAGCTTTTAATTTTAGAAATCAATGGGCAATATGTTTAAGGTAATAGCTAAAATCAAAAGATGCTCGAGATACAGCTGATCAAGCAGCATCCATGGCAAGGCAACACAATGAAGGCTTTAGGTCATGGCCCTTCATCAAAATATGATGAATTCTTAAATGGATGGACATGATCGAAGCAGGGAACATGTTTCATCTGGTTGAGGAATCAAGGCGTGGGCTGTTCAGGATTATAATGAGGAGACATTTGCTCCTTGAGATGGTGAACTTTTGGGAATCTTCTACCCTGGACAGTCAAGGATGTTCGGTCTTTGTGTTCATTCAAAACAAGGGATCGTTAGAAGGATATGGAGATAGTGCAGGAAAATGGTGTGCAGACAGAAGATCAGCCACAATCTAGATGAATAGTAAAGCATGTTCAATAGGCTGAAGGGCCTCAGATTATTAAGTTATTGTATTCCTCATGTAAAAATGATTAAGTGGTAATCCATCCAAAATATTTCATTTTACAATGGAACAAGTAGGAAATGGCAGACAGTGAAAATAAAATAAAGTGGAAAACGTATCTTCCAAAGCAAAGTGCAAGTTGCAACTGCAAGATGGGTGGAAAACTACAGCAAATGTCCTTGACTATTGTCAGCATCTGCTCCTCATCTAAGGATGCAGGCTCACTGGTAGGGTAATGGCTTAGATTGGAGAGGCATCACAATGAAAGGGATGGAAAGAAGGATGCCCAAGATAGACACAAAGTGCTGGAGTAACTGAGCGGGTCAGGCTGCATCTCTAGAGAAAAAGGATGGGTGATGTTTCGGGTCAGACTGAAAGTAGAGGGGAGGAAACTGGAGGTAAGAAAAGGCCAGAACAAAGCAGGACCAGCAACGGATGAACAAGAAAGTGTGAAGCCCATAATGCCCATTGGTGGCTGGGGAAGAGGTGACAATGAAGAGATACAAGGATGTGAACAATGGAATGACTATGACGTCTAGGGTAGGACGACTAGGGTGGGGAAGTGGGGGAGGGAGGGAATGCAAGGGTTATACTCCGAAATGTTCCACCGCCTCCAACAGGATCCCACCACTAGCCACATTTTCCCATCTCCAACCCTTTCTGCCTTTTGCAGAGACCATTCCCTCCGCAATTCCCTGGTTAACATCCCTTCCCACCCTTCCCACCCCCTCCCCAGGTACCTTCCCCCCGCAACTGCAGAGGATGCAACACCTGTCCCTATACATCCTCCCTTGACTCTGTCCAGGGACCAAGACAGTCCTTTCAGGTTAGCCAGTGGTTCACTTGCACCTCCTCCAACCACATCTACTGTATCTGTTGTTCAAGATGTGGAATATTATACATCGGCAAGACCAAACGCAGACTGGGTGATTGTTTCGCAGAACACCTTCGCTCAGCCCGCCTGAACCTACCTGATCTCCCGGTTGCTGGACACTTTAATTCTCCTTCCCATTCCTACACATACCTTTCTGTCCTAGGTCTCCTCCATTGTCAGAGTGAGGCTAAACACATCTCATATTTCGCATGGGCAGCTTACAGACCAGTGGTATGGATATTGATTTCTCTCACTTCAGGTAGCCCCAGCATTCCCTCTCTCTCTCTATCCCTCCCCCATCCAAGTCGCACTAGCTTCTTGTTTTCAACCTACAAACAGCTAACAATGGCCTGTTACCTTTATCATCATTACTTTTTTGCATATCTTTCATTCATTGTTCTTTACCTCTCCACATCACCATCTATATAGAAACATAGAAACATAGATTTCTACAATACTATCATAACCTTTATTCAACTAAAACGGTAGCACAACCAGAAGGAATAGCAGATTTTTTAATAAAATGTAATTTAAAAGGTTTAGATGCAAATGATAGAGAATTATTAGAAAGGGAAATTACGATAAAGGATATTGAGGAGTCTATTGGCTCTCTAAAAAATGGTAAGGCAATAGGGCCAGACGGTCTAGGTTCAGAATTTTACAAAAAATTTCATGATCTGCTGAGCCCACGCTTGCAAAGACTATATGATTACATTTACACTCAACAGAAACTCCCAGACACCTTAAATGAGTCTATAATAACGCTTATTCCTAAAGCCGATAAAGATCCGGAAGATCCGGGATCATACAGAGCAATTGCACTTCTGAACACAGACCAGAAAATACTAACTAAAACACTAGCACGTAGATTAAGTACAGTGATAAATAAATTAATACACCCTGACCAAACAGGCTTTATTCAGAAACGGTATTCATATTATAATCTAAGAAGATTATTTAATATTATATATACCAAGAGAATTATTAATGAAGATTTAGCAATAATCTCACTTGACGCTGAAAAAGCATTTGATCAGGTCGAATGGCCTTATTTATTTTCGGTGATGGAAAAGATGCAGCTAGGGGAGAAATTTTGCACATGGATAAAACTACTATACACAAATCCTACGGCTAGAATACTTACCAACCAAAGACTTTCATCTAAATTCAGTCTATCTAGAGGTTGTAGACAAGGATGCCCGTTATCTCCATTACTATTTGCACTTGCAATTGAGCCACTTGCAGAAAGAATTAGGGGGCATCCGGAAATATATGGGTATAACACTAAAGACACAGTGAATAAAATTTCTTTATATGCAGATGACGTATTAATTTACATCACTAAACCAGAAATTAGTATCCCAAACCTATTAAAACTAATAAACCAATTTGGTGCACTGTCAGGATACAAAATAAATTGGAATAAAAGTGAAATTATGCCAATAAGGGAACATAACAAACAGATAATACAACTATTCCCATTTAAAGTAGTAAATGGAAAATTTAAATATCTAGGTATCTACGTAACTAAGATATATACATCATTATTTAAAGCGAATTTCCCTCCATTATTGAATAAATTACATAAGAATATCCAATACTGGAAAACATTACCTATTTAAATGGTTGGCAAAATTAATGCCATAAAAATGATTTTTTTTACCACAAATATTATACTTTTTTCAGACGATTCCGATATACCTGGCAAAAAACTTCTTTAAAAAATTGGACTCTATTGTTAATGATTTTATCTGGGATTATAAGAATCATAGGATAAGCAAAAGACACTTGTGTAAATCAAAAAATAATGGAGGCTTGGTTTTACCTAACTTTTTGTTTTATTTCTGGGCAGTTAATATTAAAAATATGAACTTCTGGTTGGGAGAAATAGACCAGCAACCAGACTGGTTAAAAATGGAAAAGGAAGATTGTATGCCTTATGACATTGGTTCGATATTATTTGCTACGTCCAAATTAAACAAGAAAATTTACAGGGAAAACCCTATAATATTTAGTGCTATAAAAATTTGGAAACAATTAAAAAATACATTAAAATTAGATAACTTATCTCTTTCTCTTCCAATCGTGAATAATTCATTGTTTAAGCCTTCATGTTTAGACGGGGGTTTTACACAATGGAAGAATAATGGAATTAAAAATATGGGACACCTTTACAAGGAAGGCTCTTTTTTGACATTTCAGGAGTTGCAACAGGTTTATGGACTTCGAGGGAATGATTATTTCAGATATCTTCAACTTAGAAATTATGTTAAATCAAATTCTAAAAACTTTCGAAATAGAAACCCAGAGATTCTTGACGAATGTTGGAATAAGCATCCTAATACAGAAAAATTAATATCTTTTATATATAATATCTTATTAGACAGTGACATCCCTATGACGGACCTACACAGACAAGCATGGGAAAAAGAATTAAATCAGGTAATAACGAAAGACACTTGGGAAGAAAGTTTACAATACATACATCAGTGTTCACTAAACGCCAGACACTCTCTAATACAATTTAAAGTAATACATAGGTTACATTACGCCAAAACAAAATTACATAAAATTTTTCAACATATCTCACCTATATGTGATAAATGTCAACATTCAGAAGCTACGTTATCGCACATGTTTACAAGCTGTACAAAAATTAAAAATTTTTGGGTAAATATTTTTAGTATAATATCCAAAGTAACCAAAACACAACTGGAACCAAACTCAAAATTAATAATACTCGGAATATTAGAATTAAATCAAACACTTAGAATAACACAAAGAAACTTTATCGATTACAGTTTAATAATAGGAAAAAAATTAATCCTAAAATTTTGGAAAGGCCCTACGGCCCCCACAATCAGAATGTGGATTATAGAAATGACGGAGACCTTAAACGTGGAAAGAATTAGACTTGCCCTGTTGGACAAACAGGAATTATTCGTTGGAACATGGTCTCCTTTTATTGAGTACTTAAAGGGTCAGAATAGTTCAGCACAGGAACCTGACTAGCACCCGGACTAAAGATTGGATGAAATACTACACTTTGAAATATACGAACATATCTCGAATGATGTCTTTAAACTTAAACAAACTTTTCCATTCTTCCTTAATTACCTTTTTCACCCCTCTCTCTCTTTTTTTTTTTTTTTTTTTTTTTTTTTTTTTTTTTTTTTTTTTTTTTTTTATTTTCCCCCTCTCTTTCCCTCTTCTTTCCCTCTATTTCACCTATCCTTTTAGTTCTATCTAGTTATAAAAAAAAAAAACGAAGAAAAATGTAAAAAATATTGGAGACAATGTAATAATAACTGTCAATGTTATCATTTTAAAAATGTAAGACAGTAATGATGTAATAGACTATGTACTTATCTCCAATAATAATAAAAATATAAATAAAAAAAAAAAAAAAAAAAAAAAAACATAAAGGCTACCAGGACCTGGAATTGGGGGGGTATAAAATAAATGTTTAATAGAAACATAGAAACATAGAAATTAGGTGCAGGAGTAGGCCATTCGGCCCTTCGAGCCTGCACCGCTATTCAATATGATCATGGCTGATCATCCAACTCAGTATCCTGTACCTGCCTTCTCTCCATACCCTCTGATCCCCTTAGCCACAAGGGCCACATCTAACTCCCTCTTAAATATAGCCAATGAACTGGCCTCGACTACCCTCTGCGGCAGAGAGTTCCAGAGACTCACCACTCTCTGTTTCCCTTAACCAGTCTGAAGAAGGGTCTCGACCGAAACGTCACCCATTCCTTCTCTCCAGAGATGCTGCCTATCCCGCTGAGTTACTCCAGCATTTTGTGTCTACCTTTGATTTAACCCCAGCATCTGCAGTTCTTTCCTACAAATCCTTAATAATAGTTTATTTTTCCTAATACGGGATTGCATTGTCCTTTGGGGTGGGAGATTGCAACCTTCACGTGGTCCACCCTGTTTCGACGAATGCAATCAACCCGGCGTGCACAATCAAAATAAGATCAAATAGAACAAATTAGCCTGCAACGTTAGGTTGTGCAGGCCATACGCAAGAAGAAGAAGAAGCATTGTCCTTTAATTTTACAGTCAGTATCCATTTGACTTTGACAAGTAGACCTCTTGCCCTTTCGTGCCACATAAATTTGGATCATATTTGGTTATTTTTGTTGAAATGCATCTCACAGGACTCTGTGACTAGTTTTGAGAGGCTAGTTACAGATTATGTAGCTGCCAGCTTGTGGGCCTGTGTACCAGGAATGAGTGAGCAGTGATTTTATTCCTTGTCGTCAGTGGAATTGATTAATTCACCATCAGATTCACCTGAGTGTCACATCGATGTCAGCTTGACCCAAAACAAAATCTTAGATGCATTTTTCTACTTAAAATACTTCTCTGAATTGAAATCTTATTTATGATTGTTATTAGGTTAACACTCATGAATCATCACGCTATTAACTAAATCTGGCTCAGTGCTCTCTACTAAATCTAATATGACTTGCACCTTTGTTTGGACGTTGTTGCAGAAAATTATCCTGAACACTTTCCAGGAATGAGCTCCTCTGTTACTCCAATCAATGAAAGTTAAAATCCCCTAAAAAAAGCCACATATCCATGCAATTGTGTATTCTAACACCTCAAAGCTGTTATGAGGGAGGCTATGCACTAGTCCCACTGGAGTACCACTTACATTTTGATTTGTTATTTCTGCCCCTGCGCCAAGACATTCACTGGAATGTTACATGTCTTTTATGGATTAAACTGTGAAAACCTTTGTAGATCAAACTAAGGTTGAATGCAATCTGGAGTTCCTACATCCCATGGCACATAGTGTACTTGCTCTCATGCCCGTGATGCAGCTTCAAATGAAGGACATTGGCCCTGTCTCATTCGACTTTGCTACTATAGCATCTCATGCATGCAATTAAGGATGAATTTCTTTACGACAATAGACAATAGGTGCAAGAGTAGGCCATTCGGCCCTTCGAGCCAGCACCGCCATTCAATGTGATCATGGCTGATCATCCCCATTTTGAAGCATGTGTCTCTATCCTTCCAACAGGGTCCTGTCCAACTACAGGTGGAACCCATCCAACACTACATTTCTTTAATGTCTCATTATTGTTGCCAGAAAACTGTTGCCAGAAAACTAGTTGTGCCATTCAATCATGGCTGATCTATCTTTCCCTCTCAACTCCATTCTCCTGCCTTCTCCCCATAACCCTGACACCTGTAATAATCAAGAATCTGTCAATCATTGCCTTACAAAATATCCATCTGTGGCAATGAAACCCACAGATTCACTACCTTCTGACTAATGAAATTCCTCCTCATCTCCTTCCTAAAGGTATATATTTTTATTCTGAGGCTATGGCCTCTGGTCCTGGACTCTCCCCCGAGTGGAAACATCCATTCCACATTCACTCTATCCAGGCTTTTCATTACTCGGTAAGTTTCAATGAGGTCTCCCTCAACTAAACTGCCGCAAGTACAGGCCCAGTGCCTCAATTGCTCATCCTATGTTAACCCAATGAGGGTTTGGTGATGGTTACACAAAAAAGCTGGAGAAACTCAGCGGGTGCAGCAGCATCTATGGAGCAAAGGAAATAGGCAACGTTTCGGGCTGAAACCCTTCTTCAGACTGATCGGGGGCGGGGGTGGGTGGGGACAAGAAAGGGAAAAGGAGGAGGAGCCCGAAGGCTGAGGAAGGGGAGGAGACAGCAAGGCTAACAAAATTAGTCACCGAGGGTTTGGTGATCCTTCTTTTCCATATAACTCCTTCAGCCATGTCCTTACATCAAATTTAGTTTTGTGTATCAGTGTCATGTACTGAGGTACCATGAAAAACTGTTTGTTGCATGCTATCCAATCAATGAAAATACTATGCATGATTACAATCAAGCCATCCACAGTGTAGAGATACAGGATAAAAGTTAATATGTTTAGTGCAAGATAAAGTCCAATAAAGTCTGATTAAACGTAGTTCAAAGGTTTCCAGTGAAGTAGATGGGAGGTCAAGACCGCACTCTACCTGGTGAGAGCACGGTTCAGTTGCCTGATGACAGCTGGGAAGAAACTGTCCCTGATTCCGGAGGTGTGCGTTTTCACACTTCGATCCCTCTATCGAAATGGGTGAGGAAGGAATAGGGAGTGACCTGGATGAGACTGCTCCTTGATTGTGTTGGTGGCCTTGCCGAGGCAGCGTGATGTGTAGATGGGGTCAATAGAAGGGAGGTTGATTTGCTGATGGTCTGGGCTACAAAAACAGCAGTCTGCAATTTCTTGCAGATTTGGATAGAGCAGTACCTAAACCATGCTGTGATGCATCCCGATCAAATGCTTTCTATGGTGCATCTGTAGACGTTGGTGAGGGTAAACAAGTTATATGTAGGCAATAATCCAGCTATTATTGTAACCCTTGAAATACTGTTCTTTAATCAAGCTCCCATCAGCAAAGCATTTGCAATCAGTACCCTCTGTCTCAACTTGGTCAATAATAATTGGATCCTCTTCACCCCTTTTGTATATCCATTCAAGTCAGTTTGAGGTGGGAAACATGCCATCTCTTGTGCTACCAAAGTTTGTTGTTTATTTATAGACACAACATGCTGGAGTAACTCAGGCAGCATCCTTAGAGAACATGGATAGGTGACATTTTGGATCCGAACCCTTCTTCCGACTGAAACGGCACCTATCCATGTTCCCCAGGGATGCTGCCTGACCTGATGAGTTACTCCAGCATTTTGTGTCTATCTTTGGTATAAACCAGCATCTGCAGTTCCTTGTTATTATGTTTGTTGTTTATTTGCCTGAGTACCCAACAATTACTGTATCATACTTCCCATTATCATCATCCTTGTGTTAAGCTATTTGCCTCCAATGGTCAGGACTCTTGCCGACATCCTCACAATTGATTGAGTCAGCCTGTAAGCAAAATCACTTTCCACCTTATTCAGGTTACCCTAACTCAAGATGCTATTGATCACACAGTTGTAAGTGTTGCATCTCTACCACTGGGTTCTGAATCAAATCTGGACACCCCTGCCAATCCTCTTTGTATTGAACGCTTTCAAAATCGTATGCCCAGTCGGTTATTGACTCCAAGACTCAAGTGTCAACACTGTGGAACTATTTAAGCCTTTCATTCACTCTCTAATTTAGACTCAAAAGTCATGAGCACGACTTTGTGATTGATATTTTTGTTCTTTTCTACTTTTTTTTCAGGCCTTTTCTCATTATTTACAAATCCTAACAAAATAAATTGAATTCATTTTACTTTCGTAGCTTGATCAATTCTACTGAATACAGCAACAACATCTACAAGGAATGAAATGACTTCTCACACATTGCTAGTGAAAGGCACAGACCCACAACTTGGTAGCAGAATAACCTAGAGATAGCATTTCCGAAATAATAGTCTCGCAAAGAGAACCTTTTCAGCTCATTCATCTAGTTGAGTGCTCTGTTTCATTGACAGTAGTTGTTGCTAGAAAGAGAAAAGTAAATTTTACCTACAAATATGTACAATTTTGTAAACCAGAAAGAGCCATGTGCAATCGTTGATGGATAGTAAATAGAGTTCTCGGAGATTTATTCTAAGTGATTTCTGGAAAGAAAATCATAGGTTTGCAGCAATTATCTTGCTCTGCCATGTATTTCCACAAATGTATTCTGCTTTTATGAGAACAGTCATCTCTTTTATTCCATTATGCTACAGAGGCCAACTACAAAAGTAAACACATGCTTCGGGCAACCAAGATATTTAAGATGTTTTAAACAAATTACATGTCCTAGATCTATGAGCGTTAGAGAGATTCTTCCAAGAGCTGCTTACTGCATATTCTTTCTGAATTTAATATACCACTCAGCTTATAGTAAGATGATGCAGATGTTTTTTCCTTGCTACCAACAATGCATGCTCATATGAAATAGTGAATAACACTTGTTTTATAGAAAAAGGCATCGAGAAAATCCAAATATAAAAGAAACAGAAATTAATAAATCATCTTACCTAAACACCTAATATTTTTATTTAAATTCCTTATCTGTTTCCCCAACATTTAAACCTACCCTAACCTATTGTAAATATCTGACCTCTCTATTTAAATGCATTATCTTTCACCCTGAACTTTCTGGTTAATTTCTCTATTGTTTTCCTGAAAACACTGATTCTTTCCTCAGGTACAGGACTTGGCAGCCCTCCAGTGTACCTTCATTGAATTCAGTAATCGATGGAATATTAGGTACTAGATGTGTCAAGAGTCAAGTGTTTTATTGTCATATATCCCAAAACGGGGCAGTAACACAACATATTACTCTGTAAAACCCATAATAAACAACAAATAATGTTCAGTATATATAAAAAAACAAATAATTAGACATTAGTAGTCCTTCTCTGTGGATTGTCACCTTGTCATGGTGGAGAAGCTTGTGTGGTCCTGAGAGCGATGCCGTCTGGAGCTATGCTCCTGGTAGGGCCACCCATGGCGGTAAGGTCGAGGGGGAGGACTCTGACAAAGAGCAATCCAACCAAGACCTCAATGATGGAACAGGCGGAGGATGATGTCTGACCTTAGTTGAGCGTCACAACAGCTGGGAAGCTGGATGAAGGCTGCAGTAGAAAAGGGTCTCCGGTTGTCTTGGACTCCATGCCACTGGATCCTGACCCAGATCTGTCAAGGACCGTGTGGTGGCTGTCCGTGCACCAGTCTCCCCACGTTAAACAAAGTCACTCACTGGCGTCCTCCAACCCGGGAGACAACCATGGTCAGCCATGACCAAAGGGGGCCTAAGAAGACGAAGTAGTGCATAGTCCAAAATAATGTCCCCAAGTCTATATAGTTTGGAGCCTATTTGGTGTTTGTAGTGTTTAATAACCTGATAGTTATTGGGATGAAGCTGCTCCTGAACCTGGGCATTACAGTTTTCAAGTTCTAGATCTTCTTCCTGATGGCAGGAATGAAATGGGAGCATGGTCAGGGTGGTGTAGGTCTCTGCTGATGCTGGCTGCCTTTTTGAGACAGCGACTCTTGTGGATCCCTTTGATGGTGGGGAGGTCAGTACCCGTGATGGACTGGGCAGTGCTCACCACATTTTGCAATCTTCTTAGTTCCTGCGCATTCGAGTTGCCGAACCAGGTCGTGATGCAACCAGTCAATATGCTCACTACTGTCCTCCTGTAGAAGTTCAAGAGAGTATTCGTTGGACATTCCAAATCTCCTCACTCTTCAAAGGAAGTAGAGGCATTGATGGATTTTCTTTATGATTGCATTAATGTGCTGGGTCTCGGACAGACCTTCAGAGATATGCACCCCCCAGGAAATTGAACCTTTAGACTCTCTCCATCACCATCCACTCAAGAAGACGGGGTTATGGATCAAATCACATTGAAGGCCAAACATGCCTTTGTCCAAAGTCCATCCGTGCATGTTCCTAGGTACCAGATAGGTGGAACAAGATGGTTAACTCTTTCACTACATTAAGCCTTCAGACATCCGGTGGTGCTGAGCTGTGGTAGGGATATGCATTCTTCTTGTAGCCTCATCTACCATCAATCCCGGGTCCTGTGCTGTTGCAGTCGCTCATTTGTATTGTTGTATTCGCTCATTTACAGATTTACAGTTCATTAGTTCTCTTCCCCCCTCCTTTTTTTCCTGATTCTCCTGTTCCCTGATCCTTTGATGAAAGTTACTGATGGGCTTGAGGAATGTTCTCCCTATATTGCAACAGCACATGTAAAACAGCACCATATCCATTGAATTTACATGTACTTTTCTATTAACTTCATTATTCAAAAATGGAGGGTGACGGAAAGTGCATGATTTGCAAAAGGCCAGTATGCACGTAGCAAGTCATCACCTGCAATGATTGAACATGGAAAGAGTTAAATCTACTGTTGTTCACACATTCTTTCAGCCCTTACTTCCTTGTTAAACAGGGAGAACGTGCAAACCCCATACAGACAGCACCCATAGTCAGGATGGAGCCTGTGTCTCTGGCCCAGTAAGGCAGTAACTCTACCGCTGCACCACTGTGCCAGCCAGATGTGCTGGGTCTCGGACAGATTCCCAGGCAGTTAATGGCTAACTCTAGCAGAAAGCAAACACAACTAGCTGTCTTATATTATAGACCTTAAAAATGACAGGGATGAAATGAAAGGATAAGCAAAGCACTACACTATAAAACAAATCTGTGATTCTCATAGCATAATGGAGATTGATAGAAGCTAATTTCATCGAATAGGCTGTAACTATTTTTAATCATACTGATTTGGTGAGATATTGATGAACATTCTGACAGGGGTGGCACGGTGGTGCAGCGGTAGAGTGGCTGCTTTACAGCGCCAGAGATCCGGGTTCTATCCTGACCATGGATGCTGTCTGTACAGATTTGTACGTTCTCCCTGTGGCCGCATGGGTTTACTGCAGGAGCTCGGGTTTCCTCCCACATTCCAAAGATGTACATATTTGTAGGTTCATTGGCTTAGGTAAAAATTGTCCATTGTGTGTAAGATAGTGCTTGTGTACGGGGATCGTTGGTTGCCATGGACTCGGTGGGCCGAAGGGCCTGTTTCCACGTAGTATCTCTAAACTAAGTTAAACTAAACAATCTATTTTACACATACAATTTATTTTGCATTCTAATAAATATGCTGTTAAAGTATTCCCACAGAATTTGATACTGAAAGCACCACGAAATGTCCCAGATCATTGCTGTATAAAAAGACTTGATTTTATTCAGCCTCAGTAAATTAATAATCCCGATGTTGTCATTGTAGTATATAAACCCACTTACTTTTGTAAAACTGTTAAGTTTGTCTTTGATTAAAGTGCAATGGTAGAGAACATGGGTTGTAAATTTAGCGGAGAGGGTGTTGCGTGACTCACTATTATTGATGCTATAGGAAATCCACTGGGATATTGTTAAAAGTGTCTCAGCCTTGGGGGCTGCTGCTAAACAAAAGCTGCAAAACCTCTCCAGGGTTATCGATAAAGAAATAAGACAAAAACATTTACCACATTCCCCAAGCACTGCATCACGAAGATTCGAGGAAATCAATGCAGTATAAAATACCGAATAGAACATTAAAAATATACAAAATTGTGGGGAGGAGGGGAGGTGAAGGTAAATGTTAGTAGCACAATTCAGAAATAAGAAAAAAATATTTTTTTTTACACCAAATCCACTTTTTGGAGTTTATGCTTCACGTACTTCCACACAGGATGTTCACAAGTGAATCAATACATGCTGAGCTTGTTCAGCTGAAGGCATTGGTCTTATTATTGAAATTTAAGGCCCTAGAAATGGTTAGCCTGTTATTTGATTAATCAGTCATTACTGCACCGCATGCTGCATCTGCTGTCCTCGACGTGGTTTGCCCACAGGGATAGTGGAAGTGCTTGTGATAATTACAGTCCTACCGGTGATGAATATCAGAATGAGACCCTGACATTTTCACTTTAAAGCTCTCACTGCTTCTACAGACAACCAATTTTATTTATCTTTGTTTCTGAAAAGGGATTGCAGAAGCTATCTGATTATCTGCCCACAAGTTGTGCATGAGAGATCTGCTTTATTTAATGAGATTTGTTTAAATGCCTCCCTTTATCTCTGTTCCTCTTTCTCTTTCCCACTATCCCCACCTCCTGTGTTGCTGTTACTGGGAAAAATTGAGTCACAGAGACTTACAGAAGGCCCATTGGTCCAACTTGCCCATGGCAACCAAGATGCCCCAGCTACACTAGTCCATCAACCATCCATTTGCACTCTCTACATTAATCATTTTTGATTCTCTTCACATTCCCATCCACTCCTTCCTTCCAGATTCTACCACTCAGCTGCACACTGGAGGCAATCTATAGTGGCCGAGTATCCTACCAACCTGCACATGTTTGGGATGTGGGAGGAAACCAGAGCACTTGCTGCCAGCTCACTTGGAACATGCAAACTCTACACAGACAGCACCCAAGGTCAGCATCAAACCAGGTTTAATTTTACTTTAGTTTAGTTTAACTTAGTTTAGTTTAGCTTAGTTTAGTTTAAAGATACAGCATAGAAACAGGCCCTTGGCCCCACTGACCATCAATCATCTGTTCTCACTAGTTCTATGTTATTCCCTTTCACACTCCCTATACACCAAGGGCAATTTACAGAGGCCAATTAACCTACAAACCTGCACATCTTTGGGATGTGGGAGGAAACCGGAGCACCCATAGAAAACCCACCTGTTCACAGGGAGAATGTGCAAACTCTGCACTGACAGCACCCGAGGTCAGGATCGAACCCGGGTTTTTGGAGCCGTGAGGCAGCCACTCTACCAGTTGAAGGTACACAAAAAAGCTGGAGAAACTCAGCGGGTGCAGCAGCATGCTGCTGCACCTGCTGAGTTTCTCCAGCTTTTTTGTGTACCTTCGATTTTCCAGCATCTGCAGTTCCTTCTTAAACACTCTACCAGTTGCACTGTTTCTGGCAATGTGAGGTGGCAGTTCCCGCTGGCACGGCTATGCTGTCCATTTTCAACAATGACAGTCTGTTGTCTGTGTGGCCACGGTTCACACCTCACTCCTCACTCCCCAGTACAGTAATGATGGTGGAACATTAGTGTTGAATAATGTTTAGTGCAAGATAAAATGCAGCAACGTCCGATCAAATATACTCAGAGGGTCTCCAATGAGGTAGACACTGTAGTAGCACAGGACTGGTCTTCAGTTGTTGGGAGATGGTTCAGTTGCCTGATAGTAACGGGGAAGAAACTGTCTCTGAATCTGGAGTTGTGCATTTTCACACTTCTATTCCTCTTGGCTGGTAGGAGAGGGGAGAAGATGGTCGTCTATAAAGTCAACCCACCCACTCGCCCCTGAGATGTTAAATAACTTCTACAATCTACAGTAGCATGTTGGGTTTTTTTAATGGCTTTTGAATGCTGGTGAATGTCAAACGATTGCTGACGTCTTTTTTGCAGCTGGTATCCCTGAGGCTGCGGTTTAGCCAGCTGTCATATCCTTAATGAAAGCACAGCTTGATAATTTTAGAAGAAAGCACGGAACCTGGCTAGCCAGGAGATAGTAACAGTAGTCCAGTTGCCTCCCCAGGCAAGAGCAGGTATCTGAGCCACTCAGTGACCACCCTCCTGCAAGCCTGATAATATAGAGGATCCAATACAGATTGATCTTCTGAATATTTTGATTGATTGAAAGATACAGCATAGAAACAGGCCCTACAGCCCACCGATTCCACGTGGACCATTGAAACACCCTTTAGACTTTAGAGATAACGTGTGGAAACAGGCCCTTCGGCCCATCGAGACCACGCTGGCCAGCAATCACACTATAGACTAACACTATCCTGCACATTAGAGACAATTTACTATTTTATCAAAGCCAATTAACTTTCTTCAGACTTGACCCGAAACGTCACCCATTCCTTCTCTCCAGAGATGCTGCCTGTCCTGCTGAGTTACTCCAGCATTTTGTGTCTACCTTCGATTTAAACCAGCGTCTGCAGTTCTTTCTTACACAACCTATAAACCTGTACGTCTTTGGAGTGTGTGAGAAACCGGAGCACCCGGGGAAAACCCACGCGGTCACAGGCAGAACATACAAACTCAGTCAAGACAGCACCCATAGTCAGGTTCAAACCTGGTCTCTGGCACTGTAATGCAGCAACTCTACTACTGTGCCACTGTGCCACCTATTCACACTAGTTTTATGTTATCCCACTTTAGCATCCTATCCCCTATACACTAGGTGGAATTTACAGAGGCCAATTAATTTGTAAACCCACACATCTTTGGGATGTGCGGGGAAACCAGAGAACCCGGAGTAAATCCAAGTGATCACAGGGAGAATTTGCAAACTCCACACAGGCAGCACCCAAGGTCTAGATCGAACCCGGGACTGGAATTGTGCGGCAGCAGCCCTACTAGCTGCATCACGCTGCTCCCATGGTCACTAAAGTAGTCCTCATTTTAAATCCTTTTGCCTTGTAATCTGTGATCCTCTGATGAAGACACCCCAGTCTCTGGTGGCCAAACACCAGCAGATGGGACTAGTGCAGATGGGATATGTTGGCCCATGTGGGCAAGTAGGGTGAAATGAATTCAGCAATACCATCAGTGAACTGATTATTTTAACATTGAGGTTAACATATTTGGATTTATATGTAAGGGGCTGTGAATAATACTGTATATATATAATGGATCTTTGTATTAGATCCAGTGCAACATATACTGCCAGTTGTATCTTCCAGGTGCTCCGATTTCCTCCCACATCCCAAAAACATGCAGGTATGTAGGTTATGGTAAATTGTGAATTGACCCTAGTGTGTAGGATAGAACTAATGTGGGTGATCATTGGTTGATACTATCTCAGAGGGCTGAAGGGCCTGTTTCCACACTGTATCTCTAAACTGAAATAAACTAAACTAAATTAAACTAAACTAAATTATTTTTATTGAAATTCCTGGTGCCTACATTTTTGTTTCTCAAATTTATCCATAATTACCTGCAATTTCACGCATGCTAAAAATATATTGCATTAAAATTATGGTCTTGACAGAAAAAAAGGCTGTCTTACATTTGGCTAATGCATTCATTGCAGCAATCTTTTTTTCCAGCAACAATTAGCAATTTAAAAAGAAGCATTGACATTTCCTTTTAACAGAATCGCACTGTAATGTTAGTGCAAGATGGCAGCTTTTTCATAGCAATCAACTAACCCGTAACCATTTGAGTGCCAAACGGATTGTGACATTTTACAACAGTTAAGTTGAGTCAGGAATGTTTATTTCTCATATGTACCGGCAATTAAACAATTATATTCTTACTTGCAGCAGTAAAACAGACCTGTAAACACAATACACATAGCTAATATATAGTCATAGTCTTACAGCGTACTAACAGGCCCTTCGGCCCAGCTTGCCCACACCGGCCAACACGTCCCATCAACACAAGTCCAACCTGCCTGCGTTTGGCCCCTATTATCTAAACCTGTCCTATCCATGTACCTGTCTAAATGTTTCTTAAAAGTTGCAATAGTGCTGCCTCAACCACGTCCTCCAGCAGCTCGTTCCCTACACCCACCACCCTTTGTGTGAAAATGTTACCCCTCGGGTTCCAATTAAATCATTCCCCATCACCTTAAACCTATGTCCTCTGGTTCTTGATTCCCCAACTCTGGGCACGTTCCCCAGATATAATAAACAAAATGTAAATAAATTAATAACCTCTATATGTGCAAAAAACCCAAAGTCCTTAGTGCCATGAAAGGCCGTAGATCATAATCTGGGAATTTGTAAAAATTAGATTAAAATAGGACTATATATATATATAACTGCTTTATATACTGTATGTTGTGACTACAGAGTAACAACTGGCAGTATTAAAAAGAGGATTACAATGGCTACTGTTAAGCAATGCTTAAATCTCAAGAAGGCACAAAGTGGCACAAAAGGCACAAAGTTTCAGTTTCAGTTTAGTTTATTGTCACATGTACTGAAGTACAATGAAAAGCTTTTGTTATGTGCTATCCAGTCAGCAGAAAGACAATGCATGATTACAATTGAGTCATATACAGTGTATAGGTACATGATAAGGGAATAAAGTTTAGTGCAAGGTGAAGCCAGCATAGTTCCGATTAAGGATAGTCCAAGGGTCACCAGCAAAGTAGACAGTAGTTCAGGACTATTCTTTGGTTGTGGTAGGATGATTCATTTGCCTGACAAATTCAGTTGGGTCAGGTAACATCTCTGGAGAACATGGATTGATCACATTTTGGGTCAGGACCCTTCATCAGATCCCTGACAGATCCCAGTCTGAAGAAGGGCCCCTACCCGAAACATGACCTATCCGTGTTTTTCAAAGATGTTGCATGACCCGCTGAGTTACTCCAGCACTTAGAGTCTTTTTTTGTAAACCATCATCTGCAGTTCCTTGATTCCAATCATTAAATCACCCCCCCCCCCCCCACCCCCCCCCCCCCCCCCCCCCCCCCCCCCCCCCCCCCCTTCCTATTAAGGCAATCAGTGCAATAACTTAAGTTTGCAATTTGGTGCAGTTTCATTAAAATAATGGAATTAATTTTGTTTTTCTGTTGGGCACATGTAGACTCAGTGGGCTGTTTCTATGCATTATGTACTAACCAGGGATTGTACTTATGTATGGAAACAATTTCACTGATCATTGTTTAGTTGCCAGTCACTATCTAACTATCTATCTATCTATCTATCTATCTATCTATCTATCTATCTATCTATCTATCTATCTATCTATCTATCTATCTATCTATCTATCTATCTATCTATCTATCTATCTATCTATCTATCTATCCTATTACTAAAACTCTCATCTTGACCACATCCGGTCTGCGATGCTATTAAATTTGCGCAAAAATGATCCCCCATAGCACTATGATTTTTTGTCACCTTACTCGCCATTCTCCTCTGCTACAAGTCAAATAAAATTTTTTCCGATCGGTGAAATATCAGAAAATGTATTTGCCAGGATGGCTACACCCCTTCCGGCACCCACTATCAGTCACCAGCTGCGGGAATAAAGCTGAAGGAGCATAGAGAGCAAAGTGCGAGCGGGGTCTGTGCCCTGTGCCCTGTGAGCGAGAGCACACACCACCCGCTCCCACATACACACACCCCACCCACACCCCCCCTCGCCTACAACCCCCCTACATGCCCCCCCCACATTCCCCACTTCCCCCACCCCCCCCCCCCCCTACACCCCCCTCCCCTACAACCCCCCCCCACCTTACCAATCCCCCTCTCCCCTACACCCCCCCTCCACTACACCCCCCTCCACTACTACACCCCCCCCCTCCGCCACTACACCCCCCACCCCTACAACCCCCTCCCCTACACCCCCCCTCCGCTACACACCCCCCTCCCCTACACTCCCCCCCCTACACCCCCCTCCTCTCACCCACACTACCCCCCACCACACATGCCCCTCCTCCCACCACACACGCCCCTCCCCACTACCCCACACACCCCCCCTCTCCTACCCCGACAACCCCCCTTCCCCCAAAGCCCCCTGTCCCCACAACCCCCCTGCCCCCACCACCCCCCCATCTCCACCATCCCACCCCCTCCCCCACCCACCCCCTTCTCCCCAAACACAACCCCCTCCCCTCACACATCCCCCACCAACAGGCCCCGCCCAAAGTCGTCCCCGTCCCCCAGCTACAGGACGCTCCTGCCGTAGCGTTGGGGAAACAGGTGAGTGGTGGAATATTGCGTTGGGGGTCCAGGCCTCCCTTGTGACTGGGACCCCAATGGGTCCCACTTAGTCTAGTGACAATTAAAAGTTCTTGACTCGTGACTCTTGTTATGAAGGCCAGTTCAAAGTGTTAAATAATGACCCTTTTATATTTACAACTCCAATATATATGAGGCTCATACACAGTCGTAACAACCATTATCAATTTTCACTTTGATTTCTGGAAGGGTTTTAATTGCACATATGCCATCATGTAATTTGAATTACTGTATCTGGATAAGCGTCTATCTCTGGCTATGGGCCTACTACAATTTATTCCCATATTTTTGTCATAAGTTTTGTGAATCTACTGCTGCCAAATTATTTTGCCTGCAACCTGAATATAGAACAGTACACCACAGGCTGCTGTGCCAAACGTTTGTTTCGAACATGATGCCAAGTTAACCTGATCTTATCTGTCTGCATATGATCTATATCCCTCTGTTCCCTGCCTGTCTAAAGCCTCTTAAACACCACTATCGCATCTGCCTCCACCACCACCCTTGGCATTGCGTTCCAGACCCCAACGCTCCCTGTGTCAAAATCTTGCCCCGCTCATCACCATTAAACTTTACCCCTCTCAACCATCAGCCAATCTTCAGTGTTGGACATTAATTCTTTGGGGGAAAAAAGTTTTGAATCACACTAGCACATAGCCTGGAACTGTTAAAAACGCCTGGGCAGTGTAGACTTGCAAAATGTTGCCCAAAGTGTGGGGCAGGGGACAAAAAACAACTCGACTAATGGTCAGTAACAGCACCAGATGCCTCATAAAGCTGATAGCAAAAGAAAAAGCAGACATCGTCATCTGTCACAAGTGGCAGAGTAATTTCCGAAATAGTGGTCTGGCAGAAACATCCTAATGTAATCCTCGGTAACCTGAGGAGCCGTAATGAATCGAGAAACATCCTCAGATTGTCTGAGGTTCAAGTGGGTCTGGAAGGCATCACCCATGTCAATACAGCAATCAAGAAAAGCGGCATTTCATTCAACATGGAATGAAAGTATCAATTGTTGCATTAACATATAATGACCAATTCAGATGTGAATCCTGACAATACCTATGCTTCTAAGTGCATTCAATATCCTTGCCTGTGGCTTATTTTCTATACATCAGAGCTATCTGAGCTATCTCTGAGTATGATTCATAAATCTACTATCTGTCACGTATCCCCTCTCTCACCTTTCAGTAGCATCACATTTGTTTCCAAGTTATACTTTCCAGCTGAGACAGGCACTGTTGTTTATCTCCACTGAATGATATTCCCCACTATGTCTTCGGCCTGATACATTGAATTACATTTTGTCCTACTTGGCAGATACCAATTCACGCAGGACAAAATGGGAAAAGCTAAAGTCATCATGTCAAGCAGAAAACATTCACAGACATAGAGTGCTGGAGTAACTCAGCGGATCTGGCAACATCTCTGGAGAAGGTACACAAAAATGCTGGAGAAACTCAACGGGTGCAACAGCATCTATGGAGCGAGGGAGATAGGCAACGTTTCGGGCCGATACCCTTCTGGAGAACATGGACAGATGACGTTTCGGATTAGGAAATAGACTCAAAATGCTGGAGTAACTCAACGAGGCAAAATCTATGGAGAAAAGGAATAGGTGACCCTTCTTCAGACTGAGATGCTGAGACCCAGAGATGCTGCCTGACCCGCTGAGTTACTTTGTGTCCGTCTAGGGGCTAGTGGAGTCAAGGGATATGGGGAGAAGGCAGGCACGGGTTATTGATAAGGGACGATTAGCCATGATCACAATGAATGGTGGTGCTGGCTCAAAGGGCCGAATGGCCTCCTCCTGCATCTATTTTCTATATTTCTATGTTTTCTATACTTCACCGAAAACAATGGAAAGTTTGTCTATGTTTCTATGTTTCAGTGTAAAGATAATTCCTTCTACACTGCTCGGGTCGTGATCATTCTTCAGACACAAAACCTAAAACATCGCCTGCCCACATTTTCCAAAGATGCTGCCTGACCCACTGAGTTATTCCAGCATCTGCAGTTCCTTGTGTCTCCCAATGTGTCTCTCTCAAGCAGAAAACATTAGTGTTTCTGCTGCAACCCTCCCTCCCCCTCTCTTCCCTGTACCCCACCTTGACTCGCATCCATTTCTCCACTTTCCCCTCACCTTCCACCTACATTCCTTCCTCTGGCTTCACAAATCATACCTCGACTGTCCTTATCTCACGCATTTTGTCTTTTCATCTCTCGCCTTTTTCCAACCTTCTGCCTATCAAAAATCCTACACACGAGTCTCCACCTATCACTCATCAGGCTTTGCCCTGTCCCCACCTCTCATCCGGCTTTTCTCTCACCTCCCCCTCCCCCATTCCCCCCAACCACAATCAGTTGGAAGAAGAGTCCCAACCTGAAACATCACCTGTCCATGTTCTCCAGAGCAGCTGCCTGACCCGTTGAGTTACAAGTGAGTTTTATTTATTACAAGAGTTGTTGTTTTACCAAGCGGAGACACCAGGCCCTTGCAGCCTATTGCAACACATAAGGTAAATAGATACAATTTCTATTGACTAATTATGAGGGTGATAATATTAAAATCTTAAATTCTGGCTTCTATTTAGCTCATGGTTTCATACTGTTGGAGGTATTTTGGAAAATCAAAAATATATGATAATGTTTTTTTAAAGAAAGCCAATTTGCTACTGTTTTGTTTGGCAAACAAGCCCAACAAGAATTCAGGAATTTACATCGAGCTGCCACACTGCAAAACTTCCTTCAACTGTTAGCTCCTAATTGACTGACTTGTGATCTCACTTCATTACAGTCAATGGACTCTGGGTACTGCACAGCTCCATTTCCAAAGCTTGAGTTGGCAGCAGTGCATTAAATTCCAGACTACTCATTGACAAAAACGTGCAAACCACTGCAAGTTAAGAGATAATATTGTGTAATGAGTCAATGATCAGATGAGATGTCAACTTGAACATGCAGGCTGAATGTGGTTGCATTACAATCTATGCATCAGCAAATGCACGATGACCTAGAAAACGCACCGTGCCGATTCTTTTTTAAACTGTTAAAATATTGTGGGGTACCTTTTTAAACTTGACACTTTGGACTTTAGACATACAGCACGGAAACAGACCCACAAAATCAGAATTTTGTTTTTCTGCCCATTGATCAAAATCTCAACGTAGACAAACACTGGATTTTGCTCTTAAGGGGCTGTCCCACTTGGACGACCTAATCCGGGAGTTCTGGCGAGTTTGCCCTCGACACATACTTGCTGCATGGTCGACACAAGGTCGTAGGAAGTCTTTGTAACTCTCCTCCATGCTCAAGAGTAGTCCCCGTGTACTCGAGACCTCAGCTAGGTCGCGGCATATTTTTCAACATGTTGAGAAATGGCCGCAAGTAAAAAAAGGTTGCCATGGAAAAAATCAATACATTTTTACTCGTAGGTTTGGTCGTAGTAGGTCGTGGTAGGTCGGCATGTTAGTGGTAGGTAATCGAGGGTAGTCGAAGGTAGTCGAAGGTAGTCGTAGATAGTCTTCATCATAGTCGAATGGAGGTCGAAGGGAGGTCTCCACTATTCGGTGTCCAATTTTCTCAGTTAGTCATAGCTAGTTGTAGCTAGTTGAAGCTAATCTGCAACATGGTTGAAGGAGGTCGAAGGAGGTCTTCTACATAGTCGAAGGAGGTCTTCAACATGACATTTTTTCAAATTCTCCTAAACATTTCACTAATTAGGTCGCCCAAGTGTGACAGCCTTCTGGGAGAGAGCTTTCCACTGGGAATAAAACTCTAGGAAAAATATTGTTTTCTTCACCAGGCATTGTCAGGTCTGCATAAAGTTGCCTACTTTGACCAGCTGCACAACACCATTTTCTTTGGTGCTGTGTGCTCGTATTTCTCACACATGAAGTCAATTGATATCGTTCAAGTGGATGTGGTGAAACCTCCAAAGCCAATGTTGGCTTCCATTTAAAAATCAACACCATTGCTTTGCAATCCATGCTGTTCTCCGCAACTGCATCTATAGTCTAGAGTGGGTGGGTGGGGGGGGGGGGGGGGGGGGGGGGGGGGGGGGGATGGTACTGCAGATGCTAGTTTGACAAAAAGTGACACAAGTGCAAGAGTAACTCAGCGAGTCAGGCAGCATCTCTGGAGAAAAAGGATGGGTGAAGACTGAAGAAGGGTTTCGACCCGAAACATCATCCATCCTTTTTCTCCAGAGATGCTGCCTGAGCCGCTGAGTTACTCCTGCACTTTGTGTTTATCTAGAGTGTGTTGTTCACTTTATCATATCAACTCCAACACCCTTTCCCTTTCCTTGCACTTTCCCTTCTTTGGTGTTGAAAATAAAATGGTTATATATATATTAACTTCTCTCTTTCAAATGAGGATGGATCTGCCAGAGACTCGGGTTCAATCCTGATCTTGGGTACTGTATGTGTGGAGTTTGCACGTTCTCTCTGTAACCTGGTGGTTTGCTCCAGTTGATTTGGTTTCCACCCGCATCCCAAAGACATGAGGGTTTGAAGGTTTAGTGGTCTCTGTAAATTGTGCCTAGTGTGTAGGTAGAGGATGAGAAAGTGGGATAACATAGAACTAGTGTGAATGGGTGATCGATGGTCGCCGTTGACATGGTGGGTCGAAAGGGCTGTTTCCATGCTGTATCTCAAATCTAAACTAAACGCAAACTCCAATATTTGTCTACAATGATATGTTATGATTGTATTGCAGTAGTTAGCATAAAGATAAACAATTATCGAACTTGAAATGTCAACATCCTCTATATCTCGAAGCAAAACTGAATTCTGGCAAGAGAAGAACAACGTTTGGATCCCAGAACATTGCAGTTGAAATCCAGTGGGAACAATTTATACTCCCTGTAGATACAATCAATCATGGCTCACACTTACATGAATGGATGAGATTCGTGTTTTTCTTGGTAAAGAACTGATCAGAAAAAAAGTGACTAAAATGAATCATTTATCTATTTCAGTTCTGACTATTTACTTAAATTGGGGGTTTTTTAGTGTAGCGATAGCGTCCTGGAACAGGCCCTTCGGCCCGCCAAGTCCGTGCTGGCTAACCCTGACACCAGCACTATCTAACGCACTAGGGACAATTTTTACAATTATTCCCTACAAATGTCTTTGGAGCATGGGAGGAAATTGGAGCACCCGGAGAAAACCCACACGGTCACAGGGAGAATGTACAAACTCTGGACAGGCCACCGTGGTGAAGAAAAATCGGTGTTCAACTTCTCTGCAACTTTGGCGAGCTGCGGTCAAAATTGGAAAAAAGTGGGGAGAGTTGGGGTCGCTTATTGTTATTTCCTGACCTTAGTTAATTACTTGCAAGTTTCAAATACCTTAAAATTTAATATTCTTTTATTTGTACTGTATCAAGTAGCATTTGCATTTTTCGTACATTTTCTGCCTCTTCACTAATGAATGTTGCCGGTGTGTACTCTGTGCTGATCTTGCAGAGCACTGTAATGCCTCTGGGGTAATAAGCTTCAATTTGATGTTCCCCAACAGTGAACTTTTGATTTTTTTTTTTTCATTTTGTCTTTGAATATAATCCATAATTGTTCATGTGTTTTAAAAACGAGTTATGGTGTAGAAGCAGGTTATTGAAGACAGATACAACGTGCTGTGGAGTAACTCCACAGGTCAGGCAGCATCTCTGGAGAAAAGGAAAAGGCAATGTTGCAGGCCAGAACCCTTCTTTCACCTGCACCTCTTCCAACCTATTCACTAGTGCAGCAGTAGAGTTGCTGCCTTACAGCGACAGAGACCTGAGTTCAGTCCTTACGGGCCTGTCCCACGAGCATGCGACCTGCATGCGGCAAGCGTGACCAAACCGGAAGCGGGGCCGTGTGGAGGTCGAGTGAGTGACGTGAAGTTCGAGCGAAGTCCGCGGGAAGTTCGCGCGTGACGTACGGCATCAAGACACTGCGTACGGCGTCAAGACACTGCGAATGCCCGTCGCGGCGGTGCGTACAGCGTCGAGGCGGCTGCGGGCTGGCAGGCCGTTGCCGTGCGGAATTTTTGAACATGGGTTTGCCGAGAGCAAACTGGGGACTACATTGGGGACAATTTGGGGACTACGTTGAACACTTTGTAACTTTGTCAGTAACCTATACGTAGCAACTCTTTGCATACGTTATGTATGGTATGCAAATCAAAGAATTTCACTGTGACATGTCACATGATAATAAAATATTAATCAATCAATCAAGCAATCAGTCAATCAATTTGTTTATATTTTTTACTTCTACCGAATGCAGAGATTTTTTAATGTAAGTACCAATGTGAGGTGGAATAAGATATTCTTTTAAGATAAGCTAAGATATTCGTGTCACTATTTTGGACAGCTTTATTGTTTTTTGTGCTACATTCGATTTCTTCCCACTGAATCCTACACTGCACTGTGTGATGTGGGTCGTTATTAGGAAAACATGCACAAGTTTTTTTAATGTAATATAGATCCCCTTTGGCTCCGATACAAAGTGGATGTGAAAGCTAATAATAGCAGAATTTACGAAATGTTCTAAATTCTAAGGACGGCACTATCAGACAAGAGCACTTCTGTAGTTCAAACAATTATTAACATAAACGATGTAATTTCAATGCTTGATGCTTTCTTTTTCTAATTGACAGGGCAAGATAGGAATGAAACTGCCCTTTTACTGGCCTTGCTGACGCATTCTGTTTCATTATCAAGCTAATATTTAAACTGAATCTCTATTATTATGATTGCATTAACTCAGGCAGATTGTAAAGGCCTTGTATGCCATCAGAAGAAATACTGGGCAGCTGAAAACGTCACAAGTTTTGCTAGTGGTTTGCCCGGTCAAATGACGGACCGTTATCAAGCAAATTAGAACCTTTCTAAATGGTTCAGTTTGCCTATCTTTAATATTCCACATCCATTCCATTAACTAAACCTATTAATTACAAACGTTTGACACGAGGCTGTAATATTTATAAAATGGATTCAACCCAATGGATTAATGTGAGGGAGGGTGGGGTGGGGGAGGGGGGGGGGAGAAGAAAGGGAGAGGTGGAGACAGTGGGCTGAGGGAGAGCTGGGAAGAGGAGGAGAAAACAGGGACTACCTGAAATTGGAGGTCGATGTTCATACAGTTGGGGTGTAAACTGCCCAAGCAAAATATGAGGTGCTGCTCCTTCAATTTACGGTGAGCCTCACTCTGGCCATGGAGGAGGCCCAGGACAGAAAGGTTGGATTCGGAATGGGAGGGGGAGTTGAAGTGCTGAGCCACCAGGAGATCAGGTTGGTTATTGCTGTAAATAGCTGTAAATTGAATAATGGACTAATATAATTATCTTTATTGATTTGCCAATTTGTGCACATTATCAAATAATTAATACAGATAATATTTTTTTTAATGCTTTTTTTGTAAAATTTTCACACAGTTTTAAACAACAACCAATGAAGCCCTCATGAACCACTACCTCATGTTATAACTAAGTGTGTTAGAATGTGTAGGAAGGAACTGCAGATGTAGGTTTACACCAAAGACAGTCTGGAGTAACTCAGTAACTGGAGTAACTCAGCGAGTCAGGCAGCATCTCTGGAGAAAAGGAATAGTAGGCGCTTGTGGATGTCACATAGCAGCCCGTACGAATAACGGTAGGTACTCGGGAAATCCGGTAAACTCATGACTTTTTTCAACACTGTGAAAAATGTCCACGAGTAAAAAAATACTCGTGATGAAAAAACTGGTTACTTTTTACACGTATGAGCCCCTACATACCTGCTACGTACATTACACGAGCTTGAATCAGGGGATAACTCGGGAGAACTCTTGAATTACCTCATACAGTGGGACAGGCCCTTTACAGTGCCAGAGACTCGGGTTCGATCCTGACTACGGGTGCGGTCTATACTGAGTTTGTACGTTCTCCCTGTGACCGTGTGGGTTTTCCCCAGGTGCTCTGGTTTGCACCCACATTCCAAAAACATACATGCTTGTAGCTGTTGATTGCCTTTGATAAAACTGTAATGGAGACTTCAGTTTTAGAATTGTATTTATTTTAATTTACCTGGATCATATTGTCTCAAATAATTTCTCTCAACAGATTCCTGCAACAGGTAATCAGCTGCTGATTTATTTATATATATTTAAGGCACCATAGCTCCTGTTTATATGTTGGCCCAAAGTATGTAAAAGTATGGCACCACAGTTGTTTCAAAGTTTAGTTGTTTCAAAGATACAGCATGGAAACAGGCCCTGAGTCTATGCTGATCATCCATCACCCATTCACACTAGTTCTATGTATCCCACTTTGGCATCTGCTCCCTACAAAGTTACAGAGGACAATTATCCTACAAACTCGCATAGCTTTGGAATGTGAGAGCATCTGGAAGAAACCCACACAGTCACAGGGAGAACATGAAAACTCCACAAAGAATAGGTATGTTACAAAACCTACCTGAATCGTGGCTGAGCATCTGCCCCACCCCTTGTGTGTGATTTTGGCGCTGTTTAGAGGGGGCGGGTTTAAAACGCGATTTTTACTAGGCTGTTCCAATCGAAAATGTTCAGCCTAGTAAATCATTAACGGAAAATCGCTGAAAGACCCCGTCGCAAAGGGTATTATTAGTTTTTATGGCCTTGTATAATATTTATAGTAGTTTAAAAATCACTCTCTCACTCCGCAACCTCTCGCAGGTTTTATAAAGCAAACAATTAAAGGTATGTACCTTATTTTTACATTAAATGGGGCTTGTATATAACCCTGTTATTAAAGTTTTCTGTAGCGAGTAGTTCATTTTGGGCCCTTTATATCCCGCAGTATTTTTCTGGGCACTTGAGGGCACAAATCCAGCGCAATGTGAACGTTCTAAACCAGCGCGTTCACAGGAACCCACTAGAAAGCCGATTTAAATTGACTTTAATTTACAGCAAATGAACACTAAATTCCTTCCATTTGGCCTATAAATTGATGTAAATGAGATTTAAAAATCATGTTTTATTGTGAATTATTTGTGAATATTATTTGGACACTTGGGCTATTTAAAAATGTTAATCATTTATTAAGAAATGGATAGATGTTTAGATCTAGGAATTGAAATTTGAAATTAGCTACAATTGGGTAACTAACTAATTATATGCTTTAATTTCAGGTCATCCAAGTAAGATTATTTTATATTTGTTTCAGAATGCTTCAATCTATGATAACTGAAAATTTCATTCAGTTCTCTTAATGTTTAAGAAGGTTATGGGCTTTTGACTGTCCACGATCACAGCTTTTTTGTTATGTCCATAGAAAATCAATAGGGAACAAGATGCTAATTTCCGAGTATGAAAATGGCCATAACTTTTTTATTACTTGAGATATGAAAGTGAATTAGGTGTCAAATTAAACTTATTCTATTATGCTGTATCTGATGGGCTCCCTAAAACTCGCAGGCTTGATTTTTGTGAGAGCATCTGGAAATCTCAACAGTTTGTAACATTGCTACAAAGAAAGCACCTGAGGTCAGGATTGAACTCTGGTCTCTGGCACTGTGAGGCAGCAGCTCTGTAAGCTGCACCATTGTGTCACCCTACTTAAGACTATAAGATATAAGACAATAGATGAATTAGGTCATTCAGCCCATCAAGCCTACCCTACCATTTGATCATGGATGATCTATTTTTCCCTCTCAACTACATTCTCCTACCTTCTCTCCATAATCTTTGATGCCTCACTAATCAAGAACGTAGCCATCTCTGCTTTAAATACACCCAATGTCTTGGCCTCCACAGCTGACTGTGGCAATGAATTCCACAAACACCACCCTGGCTAAAGAAATTCCTCATCTCCTTGCTAATGTTACATCCATTTATTCTTAGGCTGTAATCTCTGGTTCCAGAAACTCCCACTACTGGGAATATCCTCTCCACATCCACGGTATCTAGCCTGTTCATTATTCAGTAGGTTTCAATGAGATACCCCCCTCATCTTTCTAAACTCCATCAATGTACAGGCCCATAGCCATTAAACACTCCTTATATGTTAACCCAATCATGTCTAGAATTATTCTTGGAAACTTCCTCTAGATTCTCTCCAAAGCCAGCACATCCCGCCTCAGATCTGAGGCCCAAAACGCTCACATTATACTGAATGTTGCCTCACCAGTGCCTTATAAAGCCTCAGCATTTATTCCTTGCTTTTATATTCTAATCTCCCTGAAATGAATGCCAACATCTGGGAATTCTGCCCAAATTGGAGCTGCCAGGACATTAAAATTAAGTGAAGGCTTCTGTGCTGCTTGGCCATTTGGTCAATTTAAATGTGCCTTCTGAAGAAATGGGATAAACTGCAGAATGGTGCCATCCTGTCTGGAGCCCAGATAAGAGTTGCAGAGAAAAAATGGGACATCTGCAGATTCTTACAATTAGGTCTAAATTGCATGAAACGGATTGGGTGAATGCAAATCAGACGTACACATTGTAAATAATATTGCAAAACTTTACTTTGCTAGATGTTGATTGGGTTAAGTGTTGAGCATTGTCTGGGTTTCTTGAATATCTGGGCAAATGTTGCTATGTTTGCTTCCTTCCAAAAGCTCCTTTTGAATACAATGTATTAGTTACTGTATTATTGATTTAGGGAACAGTCAATCATGTACTGTGTTAATCGATATTTGTTATCGGACTGTATAGAGACCACCCCCATATGGTTTGGTCCCTCAAGGTTCGGGGACCTATAAAAGGTAGCTCCCACGAGGTCCTGTGTTGATCTTCTGGAAGAACGCTTGGTACTGTGTGATCTTTTGTAATGTCTCTGCTTGCACGAGACTAGAAGGGCTTGGCCAAGCAGATACAAGGATCGAACCCGCGGTGGTTAGGTATAGTAAAGGGGAACTATTATTGTGTTTTCCAAAATAAAGTTTAGTAGCGCAAGTGCTTGACTCAGTATTTTATTGACTGAAACTAGACTGGGGGGAAGCTTAGAACGAGCTATTTACACATTGCATTTGCCTTCCTTACCACCAACTCAAACTGAAAATTAATATTTTGTGAATCCTGCACCAGCACTCCCAAGTCCCAAGTACATGCTCCAGATCTTCTTGCCTCATAGTAAACCAATGTATTTGATAGACACAAGAAACGTCAGATGCTGGAATCTAGAGCAAGAAACAAACTGTTGTAGGGTCCTGATCCTAAACATTAACTGTCTATTTTGTTCCACAGATGTCGCCTGACCTGCCAAATTCCTCCGGTGGTTTGTATTTGATATGTTTCACATTTGGATGATATGCACATTGCATAAACTATTTTTATTCCATAAAGGTACGAGACAATGTCCATTATCTGCCAATTGATTCACTGACTACTCGATAAAATTTGTGATAATAAATTTGTATTGTCTTGCTTGTTTTTGTCATTGGTTCCCTAATGGGGTTGGACTGGGCTGGGAAATGTCACGTTGTAATATTTAATACATTACAAGTTTGGCTTGGCCACATGCACATTCACCTGAAGGCTGCAGGTTCTTGCTGAAACTGTGGGCAACGGCTAACAGGCGACAGACCAGAAATCACCTCCTCCAGTTAAGACTGTAGCAGACTGACAAACCAGAAGCATACACTTTAGACTTTAGATATTCGAGATACAACGCGGAAACAGGTCCTTCGGCCCACCACTGTCCACGATCACCAACCAGCAATCAACCCGTACACCAGCACATCCTACACACTAGGGACAATTTACAATTTTTACTGAAGTCAATTAACCTACAAAACTGTACGTCTTTGTAGTGTGGGAAGAAACCGGAGCACCCGGAGAAAAACCACGCGGTCACATTTAGAACGTACAAACGTCATACAGACAGCACCTGTAGTCAGGATCAAACCCGTGTCTCTGGCGCTGTAAAGCAGCAACACTACCACTGCGTCACTGAAGCTCCCTTCACACTTGGTTGCCTCTGCCTTACTGGGCCCCAGCATTTGATGCTCTTTTAACATATATAACATATAACATATAACAATTACAGCACGGAAACAGGCCATCTCAGCCCTACAAGTCCGTGCCGAACAACTTTTATTTCCCTTAGTTCCACCTGCCTGCACTCATACCATAACCCTCCATTCCCTTCTCATCCATATGCCTATCCAATTTATTTTTAAATTATACCAACAAACCTGCCTCCACCACTTCCACCACCACTTCCACTGGAAGCTCATTCCACACCGCTACCACTCTCTGAGTAAAGAAGTTCCCCCTCATGTTATCCCTAAACTTCTGTCCCTTAATTCTGAAGTCATGTCCTCTTGTTTGACATTTCACATCTTTTACAAGCAGCCTCTGACATGACAGCTTGTGCTTTGTTGCCCTCCAGTGCTTGAACCTACAGCCGTAGCATGAGAGGTACATCTTTCTTTCCCTCTCAACCCCATCTCCTGCCTTCATCCCATGAGACGCATACTAATCAAGAGTCTGTCAATCTCTGCCTTAAAAATACCCAATGACACAGATTCACCACCCTCTGACTGAAGAAATTCTTCCTCATCTCCTTTATAAAGTTACGTCCTTTTGTTCTGAGGCTATTGCATTGTGTCTGGGCAATGTCTCTATGTTTGTGCTCCTTAAATTGTGTAGAATTGTTAATTAGAATTAGCAGAGTGGACATTACCTCATAGAGAGAATTGTAATGACGCCTAATGCCCACAAGATGGAAGCAGAAGCTTAAACACACGGATAGCTCTGCTTCTGATTCACCTGATCACATCACCAATCACTTATTTCTCTCCCCCTCCCCCCTCCACTTCCCCTTTCTACTCTCCACACATACCACTCTCTTCATGACTTCCTGGTCCGCTGACTTCTCCCCACCCAACTCTCTCCATCCCTTGACATTTTACCCTGCAACTGTTGAAGATGTAACACCTGCCCCCTCACTTCCTCCTTCACCACCATCCAGGGAAGCCCATCCAGGTGAGGCAGGTGCTTCACCTGCAACTATTGATGAGGTGCCACACGTGAGGCTGCTAAGGAAGATGAGAGCCTACGGTATCAAAGGGCAGATACTAGCATGGATAGCAGGTTGACTGGATGGCAGAAGACAAAGAGTGGCAATAAAGTGGGCTTTTTTCTGGTTGGCTGCCAGTGACTAACGGAGTTCTGCAGGGCTCGGTGCTGGGGCCATTGCTCTTCACGTTGTATATTAATGATTTGGATGAGGGAATTGAAGGGTTTGTGGCCAAGTTTGCGGATGATACTAAAATAGGTGGAAGGGCAGGTAGTGTAGAGGAAGCAAGGACTCTGCAGAAGGACAGATTGGGAGAGTGGGCAGAGAAGTGGTAGATGCAATAAAGTGTCGCAAAGTGTGGAGTCATGCATTTTGATAGTAGGAATTAAGGCATAGACTATTTTAACTCCATTAACCATACTTCAGCCCACTTGCCCAACTGACCAAGATCCTGCTGTAATTGTTGATAACCATATTATGATCACTTTGTCGCCCGTTATAGCATGAAAACCTTTTCACAAGCTACGGCTGTCTGTGTATTTATCCTGCGAGACTGAAATTGATTCAGGATGTCCGTGATGTTGTTGCGAAGGTCGTATCTGGGTGTCCAGCCCATGTCAGGATCATCTGTCTTAAACGACTCAGACTTGGTCTTCATTAGGGATTTGATTTCACAGTTCATCCATGGTTGGCAGCTAGGGATCACTCAGACTGACCTCTGGCATGCAGTCCTCTACACATTTACCAATGCAGTCTTTGATGGCAGTGATATATTAATTTAGTTTTGCTGCTGAGTCCTTGAATGTGGACCGGTCCACCCACCAAAAAAGACCACTTAACAGCTCACCTGTTTCCTTAGACCAACACCATGCCACACAAGGAACATAGATACATAGAAAATAGGTGCAGGAATAGGCCATTCGGCCCTTCGAGCCTGCACTGCCATTCAATATGATCATGGCTGATCATCCAACACAGTATCTTGTACTTGCCTTCTCTCGCAGATGCTGGAATCTTAAGTAAAACACAAAGTGCTGGAGTAACTCAGCGGGACAGGCATCATCTCTGGAGGACATGGATAAGTGACATTTTGGGTCAGGGTCCATCTTAGGACTGCAAAAGAATAGGGAAAAAAAGTGTAAATGTGCTGGAGAAGGTGCAGTGGAAATCCACCAGGATGCCGCCTGGCATGGAGCACTTAGAATCATAGTCGCAGAGTATACAGCGGGGAAACAGTCCCTTCGGCTCAACTTGCCCACACCGATCAACATGCCCCATCTTCACTAGTCTCACCTGCCTGCGTTTGGCCCATATCCTTCTAAACCTGTCCTGTACCTATACCTAAACCTGTACCTATCTAAATGCCTCTTAAAAGTTGCGATAATAGTTGCCTCAACTACCTCCTCCAGCAACTCATTCCACCACCCATTGTGTAAAAAAGTTACCTCTCAGGTTCCTATTAAAAAGTTTCCCCCCACCCTAAATCTATGTCATCTGGTTCTCGATTCCCCTACTCTGCGCAAAAAAACTCTGTGCTTTTACCCGATCTATTCCGATCATGATTTTCTACACCTCTATAAGATCACCCTTCATCCTCCTGCGCTCCAAGGAATAAAGTCCTAGTCTGCTCAACCTTTCCTTACAGCTCTGGACCTCGAGTTCTGGCAACATCCTCGTAAATCACCCTTTCCAGCTTGACACCATCTTTCCCATAACATGGTGACCAAAACGGAACACAATTCTCTAAATGTGGCCTCTCCAATCTATATCGATCTTCATCTATCTATCTATCTATCTATCTATCTATCTATCTATCTATCTATCTATCTATCTATCTATCTATCTATCTATCTATCTATCTATCTATCTATACATCTACAAGTAAAATTCTGATCATATTTTACGATTTGGCGGTCTTTCCATTTGCGCAAAAACGGTTTGCGATAGCGCTACGATTTTCACCAGTTCACTCACTGTTCTCCTGTGCTGTGAGTGCACCAATTTTCATTACGATCAGTTGAATGTCATGAAAGTTAGCGAGGTTAAAAAATCTTAAAAACCGCGTGTGCGCAGATCGATCTTTTCTCCTGCCAGTCAGCGCCACGCGGATTAGTCTCTTCCCCTGTCCCTTCCCGGAATGGACCGCCCCTTCCTGCGCCATTGTGTCCTTATTGGAGCGTCTTTATTGGAGCCCAGCCCCAAGCAGTCCCAGTGTTGGAGACCCGCCCAAGCCCAGTGTCAGAGACCCTGCCCAGCCCAGCGTGGGAGACCCTGCCCAGCCCAGTGTCAGAAACACAGCCTAGCCCAGAGTCAGAGATGTTGCCAATATTGCCAAATGGAAAGCAGAGACTCTGATCCCGGTGGAGGAGAACGACCAGCATCCGTGGCTAGTCCCCATCACATTGCTAATTTACAGCCCCTACTCCCTGGTCCCCTCCGCGCTGGCCCCACCCCCCCCTCCCCCACCCCCCCGCTCCCCCCCCCCCCTCCCCCCCATCCTCTCTCTCTCCCCCCCCCGCCCACCCACCCCCCCCCCCCTCCCACACACCCCCCCCCCCCCCCCCCCCCCCCCCCCACCCCCCCCCCTCCCACACCCCCCCCCCGCCCCCACACACCCCCCCCCCCACACCCCACCCGCCCACACACACACACCCACACCCCCCCGCTCCCCACACCACCCCCGCCCCCACCACCCCCGCCCCCACCCCCCCAACTCCCCCCCCCTCCGCCCCCACACCCCCCCAACCCCCCCCACACCCACCCCCCCAACACCCACACACCCCCCCCGCCCCCACACCCCCCCACACACCAGCCCCACACCCCCCCGCTCCCACATCCCACCCCCCCACCCCCCGCCCCCACACCCCCCGCCCACACCCCCACCCCGCTCCCCACCCCCCACACACACATCACCCCCCCCCCTCCCCCGACACCCCCCCCCCCACCCCACCCCCACACCCCCCCCCCCCCCCCGCTCCCACACCCTCCCCCACACCCCCTCCCCCCACACCCCCCGCCCCACCCCCCCCCGCCCACACCCCGCCCCCACACCCCCCCCCGCTCCCACACCCCCCCACACACTCCCCCCCCACCCCCCCCACCCTCCCCCACACCCCCCCACACCCCCCCCCCCACACCCCCCCCCCCACCCCCCCGCTCCCACACCCCCCCGCCCCCACACACCCCCCCCGCCCCCACACCCCCCCCCTCCTCTCCCACACCCCCCCACCACCCCCCCGCTCCCACACACACCCCCGCCCCCACACCCCCCCGCTCCCACACCCCCCCCCCCCACACCCCCCCCCACACCCACCCCCCTCCACCCACCCCCACCCACACCCACCCCCCCCACACCCCCCCCCCCCCCCCCGCCCCCTCCCCCCTCCCCCCCACACCCCCCCCCCCACACCCCCCCCCCCCCCCCCCCCCCCCCCCCCCCCCCACCCCCCCCCCCCCCCCCCACCCCCCGCCCCCACACCCCCCCCCCCCCCACACCCCCCGCCCCCACACACACCCCCGCTCCCACACCCCCGCCCCCACACCCCCCCGCTCCCCACACCCCCCCCGCCCCCACCACCCCCGCCCCCACACCCCCGCCCCCCCACACCCCCCCCCCCACACCCCCGCCCCGCTCCCACACCCCCGCCTACAACCTTCCCCCACAACCTCTGCCGCCACCCCCCACAAAACCGTCTCCCTCCACACACCCACCCATACACCCCCCCCCACACCCCCGCCCCCACACCCCCGCTCCCACACCCCCCCACCCCCACAACCCCCCCTTCCCCCCACCTACACAACCCCTCCTCAACCCACAACCCACCCTCACCCACAAACCCCCTTCTGCCACAAACTCCCCTCCACCACAACCACTCCCCACAGCAGCCACCCCACAACAACCCCCAAACAAACCCTTCCCCCACAACCCCCGCAATACCCCCCACCACCACAAGCCCCCCACCCTCAGCCCCCCGCCGGCACCTCCCCCTCCCCCCACACAACCCCCCCACACACACACATCCCACCCACACACCTCCCCCCTACACACACACACACACACCCCCTACACACACCCCCCTCTCACACACACACCTTCCCCATACACTCCCCTCCCACACCCCTCCGGCTCACATACACCCCCCCCCCCCCCCCTACCCCCCCACCCCACCACCACCCTCTCCCCCCCCTCCTACACCTCCCCGTCCACACACACCCCTCCTTCCCCCACACACATGAAGAGGAGGGGAAGAGGGTGCTCGGGGATGAGGGGAAATGAGCCGCGCCTGCACAGTTAGGGGCTATGGGTGAGTGGTGGAATATTGCGCTGGGGAATGGGTTGCGTTGGGGAATGGGTTGCGTTGGGGGACCAGGCCTCCCGTGTGACTGGGACCCAATGGGTCCCACTTAGTCTAGTGTTTTATATAACTGCAGTTTGGTTTCCTCACTTCTATACTATATGGCTGATGAAGCCCATAGAGAGAAGGCCATTTCACACACAGAGAGACGAGTGAGGCAAGTGTTTTCTTTGGAGAGGAGGAGGTTAAGAGGGGAAATGAATGCGGTGCAGGAAATGAGGAGGGGTTGATACACTGTACACTGTTGAAAACTCAGAGATGAATAAAACTAAAGACTTTGGGTAAAGGGTAAGTGATTGAGAGGGGATTTGAAGGGAACCTTTTTCACTCACTGAGTGATGAGTAGCTGGAATGCAACACTGGAGATATTGATGTAAGAAGAATCACTGACATTTGGAGTATTATGTTCAGTTTTGATAACCCTGCTTTAGGGAGGATGTTGATAAGCTGGAAAAAGTGCAGAGAAGATTTTCGAGGATGTTGCCGGGACTCAAGGGCCTGAGCAGGAGGCAGGCTAGGACTTTATTCCTTGGAGATTCCAGGAGGTCGAGAGGTGATCTTATAGAGGTGTATAAAATCATAAGGTGGATATATAGGATGAAAGCACAGTCTTTTTCCCAGGGTAGGAGAATCAAGAACCAGAAGACATAAGTTTAAGGTGTGAGGAAAAAGATTTAATAGGAACCTGAGAGGTAACATTTTCACGCAGAGGGTGGTGAGTAAATGGAGCAATTAAGTAGTTGAGGCCAGTACTATATAAACACTTAAAAGACATTTGGACAGGTACATCGATAGTCAAATTTAGAGGGATATTGGTCAAACTCGGGCAGGTGGGATTAACATAGATGGGGCATCTTTTTCATTATGGGCAAATTGTGCCAAAGGGCCTATTTCCATCCTGTATGACTCTATGACTCTATAACAGCATTTATGGAGTGCTCCAATTGTCTCAGCAAGGAAGGCTATCGGCCATCCACTATCACATGGGATTGATATGGAGAGGTGCCCACTGGTTGGCATGGGCATGGTGGGCCGAATGGTATGTTTCCTTGCCGCATGACTCCAGTA
This sequence comes from Leucoraja erinaceus, assembly GCF_028641065.1. NCBI lineage: Eukaryota > Metazoa > Chordata > Chondrichthyes > Rajiformes > Rajidae > Leucoraja > Leucoraja erinaceus. The sequence goes on along the minus strand of NC_073394.1, from coordinate 26,375,983 downwards.
ACCCGTGGAATTGCAAACCAGCAACGTCAACATCTTAGACATTGCACGGGAAGCAAGACGCGAGGAAAAATCAATCACTTGAAAAATAAAACAAAAAGAGGCGGCAAAGTCTGTTCTTGTACTGAACCCGTCTCCACACTTGGCACTGGAAACGGTTAAATAATAATTAAATATTTACTTATATGTGATAAGGATGTCAAACCATTCATGTAAGTACTCTACAGCCGAGTTGAATGTAACAGTTTGTATTTACATAAATGTTGAGTGGAGCAGGTGGCTAGCTTTGTCTTTTCTTGCAGGAGCTTTTCTTGGCTCCACTCCAGCCACCAGCCCAAAGAAATTAGACTCATTCTTTGATCATTAGATAGGCTGCACGCTTCACATTCAGCTACCTTTACCGTGTCAGGAGTGGCTTCACCGTCTTAAAAGGCGCATTAAATTGTTATAGAAAATCTCCCCTCTTACAGTCCAACATTTATTTGGACGTGACTATGTAGACAAGGAGCAGGTGCTTTCCCCCCCTCCTCCACCCCCCTCCCCCAATTCTTTAGTGAGTAAATCATGGCATGGTGAAAGTGGGTGACCTATGTCCAACTAAACTCCACATTGAAAGTAGTCAGACAGGTTGCTCAATTTGTTTCCATACTAGTGATTATAATAAGGACTGATTCAGTTTTGTGTTGAGTTAGGGGATGTGAAATGATTAAATCTGGATATCTGCAGTTGAGTGTATTAAAGGCATGGTGTTACTGGGGTTGAATACTTTGAACGGCTTTCATACTATAGATGACATGATGGTGTGCCAAATACAATTGGTACTTTTCTTATGAAAGGATTTGAAGACAGGAGTAAATAAATTTTACTACAATTATGTATGACCTTGGTGAGACCACACCTGGAGGGCTGTGTACAATATCGATCTCCTAACTTCACGAAGGGTATGCTTACCAGAAAAGAAATGCTGGGAGAAATCTCTCGACATTTCCAGAGATCTTCAGATACATTTGGAGACTTTTCTCGAAAGGCTTTTCTTTCAAAATGTCAGCCTGCCTGAACCAATCCCACATTACAGAATATAATAGAAACAATGAACTGCAGATGATGGTGATTTATACTTGAGATAGACACAACGTGCTGGAGTAATTGTACCCCTCTAGGGGAAAGGATACCACGATTCACATCTCTCTGCCTGAAGGCTCGGCGGACCGTGAGGGAGCCACTGGAGACGCCCGGTCGAAGGCGATGGAGGAAGGCTCTGCATGAGCCTGTGGTTTACCTGGACCAGGAATTGCTCCAGTACACCAAGCACATAAGTGGACTGGACTTTGGACTTTCCGCCAATACATGGCGGTGCTTGCATGTGTAAATATGCAGTATGAGTTTCACTGCTCCATGGTACCGTTGACAAATAGAGCACCATTGATCCATCGAACCATTGAAGACATATCTCCTCTTCTCAGTTTGCAAATGACCTGCCTCTAATTCTGAGAATATGACCGTTGGTTCTGGTCTCCCAACCTATGAATCATCCTCTGCATCGACCAAGTCCGCATTGAATGACTTTCTAAGTTTCAATGAAATCTCCCTTTATTCTTCTAAACTCTGGAGACCACAGCCTGGTCTACTCAATTTCATACAGCAAACCTGTCACCTCTGGACCCAATCCAGGGATTTTTGCCCGCACTTCTTCCCTGATAAGTACACATCCTTCCTTAAGTTAAGAGATCAATATCATACACAATACTCTAGACATGGTCTCACCAAGGTCATGCATAATTGCAGTAATATTTCTTAACTCCTGCATTCAAATCCTCTCATAAAAAACTGATGTGCCATGATGTACTCATTTGTTGGACCTACATGCTGGTTTTCAGTGACTTGAAGATACAATAGCATTTATTTTGAGAGGACTATAAATACAGGGATGTAATGCTGAGGCTTTATACGACACTGGTCAGACTGGTAATGTGAGCAGTTTTGGGCCTCATATCTGAGGAAGGATTTGCTGGCGTTGGAGAGGGTCCAGAGGAGGTTTATGAAAATTATCCCGGGGATGACTGGGTTAAAATATGATGAATGTTTGATGGCACTGGGCCTGTGCTCACTGGGATTTAGAAGAATGAGGGGGGACCTCAATGAAACTTACTGATTAGTGAAAGGCCGGGATGGAGTAGATGCAGAGAGAAGGTTTTCACTAGTGAGAGAGTCTAGGACCAGAGGACAGCCTCAGAATAAAATGACTTACCTTTAGAAAGAAATAAGGAGGAATTTCTTTAGTCAGAGGGTGGTGAATCCGTGGAATTTATTGCCACAACCGGCTGTGGAGGCCATGTCATTGTGCATTTTTAAGGTGGCGATTGACAGATTATTATTAGTAAGGGTGTCAAGGGTTATGGGGAGAAGGCAGGAGAATGGGGTTCAGAGGAAACATAAGATCAACCATAATTGAATGGCACAGTGGACTTGATGGGCCAAATAGCCTAATTCTGGTCCTATGACATACAAACTTATGAACTATCAAAGTTCCTTTGAACATCCAGTCTCTCACCATTTAACAAATAATCTACTGTTTTGCATTTGTGCATTAATGAGTGATTACCTCACATTTCCCCACCTTATATTCTATCTTATTCACTCAGCTTGTGCATATCCACATAACGCCTTTGCATCCTCCTTCATACTCCCAATCTCACCCACCTCTGTATCATTGGCAATAAGACTCCTGCCCAACTCAGCCGAGTCATCGATACAGGTTGTGTAAAGCTGTGCACAACCATGGATCCTGGCAATATCCCACTAGTCACGGACTTTCTGTCCAATAACCAATGTCCGTACGTTATCCCCAACCTCATACTTTCTTACCATATCAACAAACCTATTCATTCAAAGTTGTCCAAAATTCCAAATATACTGTATCCACTGGTTACTCCTTATCAATTCTACCAGTCACATAGAGTCATGGAGCCATAATAACAACACAAAAACAGGCCCTTCAGCCCAAAGCATCCATACCGACCAAGATGCCCCATCTAATCTCATCCCATTTGATCGCATTTTCCCCATATCCCTCTAAACTTTTCCTATCCATGTAGCTGTTCAGGTTTCTTTTAAATGTTGTCATTGTATCTGCCTCAACTACCTCCTCTGGCAGCTCGTTCTATATACCCAACGTTCTAAGTGAAAAAGTTGCTGCTCGGGTTCCTATTAAATCTTTCACCTCTCATCTTAAACATATGTCATCTGGTTCTAGATTCCCCTACCCTGGGTAAAATACTTTGTGCATTTGCCCTATCAAATACCCTCAGGATTTTATACATCTCTATAAGATCACACTGTAGCTTCCTACGCTCCAAAGAATAATGTCCTAGGTTACCCAATCTCTCCCTACAGCTCAGGCCCTAGATTCCTGGCAACATCCTCATAAATCTCTGCACTGCATAATGAAATACTTTGCAATTGCTGGGTGACCAAAACTTAACACAATACCCTAAATGTACCCTAGTGCAACTGTAGCAAAACAACCCAACTTCTATACTCAATACCCGGACTAATGAAGATACTCAATAGATTAATCAGACATAGTTTAATTTAGTTTAGTTTAGAGATACAGCATGGAAACAGGCCCTTCGGCCCACCAAGTCCAAGCTGACCAATGATCACCTGTACACAAGTTCTATCTTACGCACTAGGGACAATTTACTGAAGTCAATTAACCTGCAAACTTGTACGTCTTTGGAATGTGGGAGGAAACGGGAGAAGCCAGAAAAAACTGACATGGTCACGAAGAGAATGTCCACCCTCTGTACAGACAGCGCCCGTAGTCAGGATCGAACCCGGGTCTCTGGCACTAAAAGGCAACAACACTACTGCTGCACCACTTTGATGCCCTTAAATCCAAGGAAAAGGCATATAAATTGGCCAGATGAAGTGGCAAACCGAGGGACTGGGAGAAATTTAAAACTGGACAGAGGAGGACAAATTGGTTAATTCAGAGGGGGGTGGAAAGTACATTAAAGAAAGCTTGCGGGGAATATAAAAACTGACTTTAAAAGCTTCATTAGATATGTAAAAAGGAAAAGATTAGTGAAGACAAATGTAGGTCCCTTACAATCCGAGACAGGTGAATTTATAATGGAAAACAAAGAAATGACAGAACAGTTAAACAAGTACTTTAACTTTGGTTCTGTCTTCACTAAGGAAGACACAATCAATCTCCCAGAAATACTCGGGGATTGAGGATCTAGTGGAAGGGAGGAACTGAAGGAAATCCACATTAGTCAGGAAATGGTAAACTGTTGGGACTGAAGCAGATAAATCCCCAGGGCCTGATGGTTTGCATCCCAGAGTACCCAAGGAGGTGGCCCTAGAAATCATGGATGCATTGGAGATCATTTTCCAATGTTCTCTTGACACCTGATCAGTTCCTGTGGACTGGAGGGTAGCCAATGTAACCCCACTTTTAAAGAAAGGAGGGAGAGAGAAAATGGGAAATTATTGACCAGTTAGCCTTTCATAGGTAGTGGGGAAGATGCTTGAGTCGATTATTAAAGATGTTATAGCAGCGCATTTGGAAAGCAGTGACAGGATCGGTTAAAGTCAGCATGGATTTATGAAGGAGAAATCATGCATGACTAATCTTCTGGAATTTTCTGAGGATGTAACTAGTAGAATGGATAAGATAGAGTGGATGTGGTGTATCTGGACTTACTAAAAGCCGTTGACAAGGTCCTACACAAGAAATTAGTGTGCAAAATTAGAGCACATGGTATTGGGGAAGGGTATTGACATGGATAGAGAACTGGTTGGCAGACAGGAAGCAAAGAGTAGGGATTAACGGGTCTTTTTCAGAATGGTAGGCAGTGACTAGTGGGGTGCTGCAAGGATCGGTGCTGGGACTCCAGTTATTTACAATATATATTAATGATTTAGACGAGGGAATTAAATGTGACATCTCCAAGTTTGCGGATGACACAAGGCTGGGTGGCAGCGTGAGCTGCAATGAGAATGCTATGCGGCTGCAGGGTGACTTGGATAGGTTGGGTCAGTGGGCAGATGTATGGCAGATACAGTGTAATGTGGATAAATGTGAGATTATCGACTTTGGTGGCAAGAACAGGAAGGCAGATTATTATCTGAATGGTGTCAGATTAGGAAAAGGGGAGGTGTAACGAGACCTGGGTGTACTTGTACATCAGTCACTGAAAGTAAGCATGCAAGTACAGCAGGCAGTGAAGAAAGCTAATGGCTTGTTGGCCTTCACTGCAAGAGGATTTGAGTTTAGATGCAAGGAGGTCCTACTGCAGTTGTATAGGGCCCTGGTGAGACCGCACCTGGAATATTGTGTGTAATTTTGTTCTCCTAATTTGAGGAAGGACATTCTTGCTATTGAGGGAGTGCAGCATAGTAAATTCACCAGGTTAATTCCCGGGATGGCGGGACTCACATATGATGAAAGAATGGGTCGACTGGGTTCACTGTAATATACAAGGTTGAGTGGATCTTATAGAAACATATAAAGTCCTTTAAGGATTGGACAGGCTAGATGCAGGAAAAATGTTCCTGATGTTGGGGGAGTCCAGAACCAGGGGTCACAGTTTAAGAATAAGGAGTAGGCCATTTAGGATTGAGATGAGGAATAACTTATTCGCCCAGAGAGTTGGGAATCTGTGGAATTCTCTGCCACAGAAGGCAGTGGAGCCCAATACACTGGATGTTTTTAAGGGACAGTGGATTTAGCTCTTAAAGGAATCAAGGGATGGAGAGAGTTAGATTTTAGATGATCTCTGTACATATGGCGGTGCAAGGGCCGAATGACCTACTCGATATCATGTTTCTATTTTTCACTTTCACACTGAATCTGAAGTTATTCCGTTCAAGGTGTTTCGGCTGTAATATCTATCATGATAGATTCAAGCATTGTCCCATCCATTGGAAGGCAGCTCCTTGTTTTCATTCTCCAATCTTTATTCCATAGTGGGGTCATATTTGTCGACCTCTAACCACAGATTTGTACCCTCCAATCACATATTCCAGAATCTATCAAACTTTGGAGGATTATCACCATGCTATTCACCACCCCTGTAACCATCTCCTCCAAGTATAGGATCTAGAACACTGGGTCCTTGAGATTTATTGAATTTCATGCTCACCAATTTCCCAAGCACTATTTAATCATACTGTTTCAATTAGATAGGAAGTTCTACGTGCTACTAATAATTAACACGACCATTCTAAAAAACATTATGGGAATATATAATTGATTTGATCATTGCCATCTTCTGTACCTGTATAGAAGGCAAGACTGAATAATGGATATTGATTTACAAAGTACTTTTCTTGCCCTCAACAAGGACCTACGTCTTTGAGTGTGGGAGGAAACTGGAGCACCTGGAGAAAACCCACACAGTCATAAGGAGAACATGCAAACTCCATACAGACAGCAACCGTGGTCAAGATCGAACCCGGGTGTCTCTGGCACTGTAAGGCAGCAACTATACCGCTGTGTCACTGTGCCACCCTAGTTATGGAAATTAAGCCGAGATAGATACGATAGCGGCATTTTAGAGGCTTTTGGATTGGAACATGTATATATTGAGAATAGAGGGATATGGATCACATGCAATGAGAGGAAATTAGTTTAATTGTTGATAGACACAAAAAGCTGGAGTAATTCAGCGGGTCAGACAGCATCTCAGGAGAAAAGGAATAGGTGATGTTTCAGGTCAAGACCAGTCGTCAATCCTGTTCTTGTGCTTTACAGTTCTATATTCTATCGTGTCAGAGGGGATGTCTCCCCAACAAGTTGGTTTGCTTTGGCCAAGACACATTTGTCCATTGTAGTTCCATTTGAAGTTGCTGCTGTTGATTCCTAACCTGTTCCTTCAGCCAGTGTTTGCCCGCCCGCATGTGGGATGGGAAAGTTGAATTGTTGAATGAATTGTTTACACAACACAAAACATTGCCAGCATTTGTATTTAGTACAGTAGCACAGAAGTCAGAGCGCTGAAAGAGTGGCAGGCTGCTACACCCTTGGCAGTGGTTACCAACTTGACATTATTTACTCTCCCCGGAATCTTCAGTTGCAAAATTCTGCGCACAGCACCTGTTGTTATAGACTTGTTCCAGCTCATGTTTTCCATGGTGGAATGGTCATTCCACCGGGCAGACCTTTTCCGTGCCTCTTAAAGTGGCCGCGACCCTAAATCCTGCTCACATTCTTTCCATGCTGCCCTGGGATAGCTACACAGTGCATCCAAATGTTGCAGGGAAGTGGATCCCTCATGGTCTAACTCATAATTTCTCTGGAACATGGGAGGTGGAGGGGAGACTTGTTAGAAGTATGCAAAATTATGAGAGGAATAGATTGGTGGAGACAGTCAGACTTTTTCCCAGGGTGGAAATCACCAATACTAAAGGCATAGCTATAGGGTGAGATGGGGATAGTTTAATGGAGTTGCGCGGGGCAAGTTTTTTTACGCAGAGATTGGTGGGGGCCTGCACTGCATTGCCAGGGGTGGTGGTGGAGGCAGATACGATAGTGATGCTTAAGAGGCTTTTGGATGGGCACAGGGAAGTGCACGGAATAGAGTGATATGGATCACGTATAGGCAGATGAGATCAGTTTTAACCAGGCATCATGTTTAACACAAACATTGTGGGCTGAAGGGCTGGTTCCTGTGCTGTACTGTTCTATGTTCTATTTTCTATACATCATCGGTCTGCAGCAAAAAGGAACCAGTTAGAAAAGATTCCCTGAGTTTGATGTGGGATCAAAGATACCCATAGATCATGTACACATTCCAATCTGCCATTCAATAAAGGATATTGAATCCCACTGCAAGTGGGGAGGGGAGGGAGTGGTGCAATGGTTAGATTACTGAACTAGTAATCCAAAAGTTTGGACCTAAAATCCAGAGATTAGAGTTCAAATCCCACCATAGCATTGGCGAAATTTAAACTCACATCATAATCAGAAACTTGGATAAACAACTAGTTTTTGTAATGATGATCATAAAATTACTGGGTGGTTGTAAAACCCATTTGGATTGCTGGCGCTTCTCAGGGGATGACGTGGTCAATATAGTTAACGCAAATGGTCTCTGAAATGGCCATTTTGTTACACCATTATTGCTACATTGAATCAGGGATAAAATAAGGCCAGAAGGCCCCCACATTAATGTAGGCGCTGAATTTGGATAGTTTAGCTTATTACTGAGGTCGAGTGAAAGCTATTTTGTTGTTAGCATAAAGGGGCTGTCCCACTGCGGCAACTTAATCCGTGAGTTTAGAAGAGTTTAGGAGAGTTTGAAAAAGTGTCATGTTGAAAACCTCCTTCGACTATGTAGAAGACCTCCTTCGACCTCCCTTCGGCTATGTTGAAGACTAACTACAACTACTTCCGATTACCTTCGACTACCCTCGATTACCTACGAATAACATGCCAACCTACTAGGGGAGGACTGTTCCGCTCGCGGTCCTCGTCGACCTACTTCGACTAAACCCACGAGTAAAAAAGATATAGACTTTTTCCATGGCGACCTTTTTTTACTTGTGGGCATTATTCAGCATGTTGAAAAATACGCCGCAACCTAACTGAGGCCTCTAGTGCGCGGGGACTACTCTCAAGCATGAAGGAGAGTTACAAAGATCTCCTAGGACCTCCTGTCGACCATGCTGCGAGTATGAGTCGAGAGCAAACTCTTCTGAACTCACGGACTAGGTTGCCGCGGTGGGACAGCCCCTTAAAGATTATACATGATTGCAATCAAGCCTTCCACAGTGTACAGATAAATGGTAGAAGGTTTAATGCAAGATAAACTCTAATAAAGTCCGATTAAAGATGTTTCAAGGGTCTCCAATGAGGTAAAGTGCTTTCTAGCTGGTGATAAGATAGTTCAGTTGCCTGGTAACTGCTGGGAAGAAGCTGTTCCTGAATCTGGAGGTATGCGTTTTCACACTTCTGTACCTCTTGTCTGATGGGCGAGGGGTGAAGAGGGAGCGACCAGGCTGAGGCTGGTGGCCTTGCTGAGGCAGCGTGAAGTGGAACCTGTCCCACCATTGGGACAACCCATCAGTGATAGCCCTTGGAGTCCACAACATTGACTCAATAAATGTTAGCCCAAATCAGTGAAGCTCCAAATCTTTAACGAAAAATGTAAATGCCCTTCCACACAGTGGGCTTATAACACAAGAAGACACAAAATGATGGAGTAACTCAGCAGGTCAAGCAGCATCCATGGAGAACATGGATAGGTGACATTTCGGGTTGGGAACTTTCATCACACATAACACTATAGTCTTACTAGTCTGAAGAAAGGTTCAAATCCAAACCATCATCTATCCATGTTCTCCAAAGATGCTGCCTGACCTGTTGAGTTACTCCAGCAATTTGTGTCTTTTTTTCCCCGTAAACCAGCATCTGTAGTTCCTTGTTCCTACTGTCTTACTATGTCCTACAGTTCTCCGATATAACACATCATTGGAGAAATTTTCCATTGGTATTGTTCTCCAACATAATATTTATCTGAAATTATAATCTTCCAATGCTGCAACCTCCAACACTAACATCTTTCAATACCTCAGTCACTCAGCATTGTACTGTCTCAAACAGTGCGATCCTCAAAAATATAGTGTTCCATTTCTGTGCATGGCTTTGGGATCTGCCCCCCCTTCTTGGTGTTTAATGTTACTTGGTGTGGTGTGGCAGTGCCTATCGGCAGCGGCTCGACTACAGTCTGTCTGTCTTTTTAATTTTTTTAATTTTTGTCTTGTTAAATGTATGTCTTGAGTCTAGTTTTTCTTTTTTTTTCTTTAGCTGTGTATATGTGGGGGGTGGGGGTGGAAACCGTTAGTCTCTTCCCCGTTCGGGGACCCGACTTTTTCCCTGTCGGGTCTCCGGTGTCGTTGGGCCTAACATCGTGGAGCCGGCGGCGGCCACCAGCCGGGACCAACCCGAGGGCTCCAGTCATGGAGCCTGCTGATCTGACATCGCAGAGCTGGCCTTCTTCTGAGCGGGAAGAGCTGTGGTGGCGCGCGGTTCCGACCCGACTTCGGAGCTTCGGAGCCTCTGGCCACAGGCCCGGTGGACAGGAACATTGGGAGCTTGCAGGTCACTGGTGGGAGACCGCTTTTCAGAGCTCCCGCAACGGCAACTTCCCCCGCTGGAATCGCGGGGTTTAAAGGACTCGGAGCGGGGCCTAACATCGCCCGGCGTGGCTTAAACAGCCACGGGACTTACCATCGCCCACCGCGGGCTTTAACATCGGGAGCCCCAGTTCGCCTCAACGTTGCAGATCTGTGTGGCGTTTGTATATTCTCCCTGTGACTACTTGGGTTTTATTCAGGCGCTCCAGCTTCCTCCCACACTTCAAACACATACAGATTTGTAGGTTAATTGGCTTTGGTAAAATTGCAAATTGGCCCCAGTATGTAGGATGGTACTAGTGTGGGGGATGAGCGCTGGTCGGCGCAGACTTGGTTGGCCAAAGGGTCTGTTTCTACGCTGTATCTCTAAAGTCCAAAGTCTAAAGTCTAAGACTAATGGCCCCACTACAGGCTGCAATAAGTGCATTACTGGATGATAGGATAATTCAAGGTTATAAATAAAGTAATATTGTATAGAAACAGACCCTTTGCCCCAGCCTACCCTTAGTGACCAACATGTCCCATCTACACTAGTCCCACTTGCCTGCATTTGGCCCATATCCCTCTAAACCTATCCTATCGTACCTATCTAAACACTTCTTAAATGGTGCGATAGTGTCTGCCTCAACTACCCCCTCTGGCAGCTCGTTCGAAATACTTTACCTACTACCCTATGTGTAAAAAAGTAACAGGTCAAGCGGATTAAATTTTTCCACCTTCATCTTAAACTTATGTCCTCTGGTTCTCGATTCTCCTACTCTGGGTAAAAGACTGTGTATTTTCTCGATCTATTCTTCTCATGATTTTGTACACCTTCATAAGATCACCCCTCATTCTCCTGTGCTCCAAGGCATAGTGTTTGAGCCTGCCCAACCTCTCCCTTTAACTCAGGCCCTCGAGTCCTAGCCTGAGATGAGCACATATCAGCAAAATGGAATCAGATTCTTCATGACCTTACCAATTGGCAGAACAGGCTCTCTGGGCCATGTGGCTGATTCCTTCTTCAACTTTTCATGCTCTGAAGTTGATAAATAACTCAGGTAGCACCACACGGATATTGTAGGTATAGCCAGTACAAATCAACCCTCAAGTTATTTGTAATTTATGATCCCTTTAAAATGTGTTGGTACAGTGGGGATACATTCCAGTCCTAGAATGTATGTTTCAGCAGTGATTTCAAGAGGGAATGATAGCTTTGGCGGTAATCTCCAAAATGGCATCAAACCAGTAATGCATGTCGATTAATTTGTGACCTGCTTTCTCTGCCTGCATCTGCTAGGTTAGCTACAGACACACACACACAGACACACACAGACAGACACACAGACTCAGACACACACACTCACACACACACACACACACACACACACACACACACACACACACACACACACACACACACACACACACACACACACACACACACACACACACACACACACACACACACACAGTGACCAAACAGAACAAGGATAGAGTACCCCTGGTACACACCTTTCACCCCACCAGCCTCCATATCCAACACGATCCACTGAGATTTCCACCACCTTTAACGTGATCCCACCACATCTTCCCATCTCCACCCATTTCCACTTTCCACCAAGACCACTCCCTTCGTAAACCCCTTGGTTCACTTATCCTTTCTGATCCAAACCAACCCCTGGAACCGCAGGAGGTGTGACGCCTATCCCCATACCTCCTCCCTCACCTCCATCCAGAGACCCCAGCAGTCCTTCTAGGTGAGACAGAGGGTCATGTTTACCTCCTCTAACCTCATCTACCGTAATTAATGTTCTCCAAGTGGCCTCCTGTATATCGGCAAGAACAAGTTTAAGCTCAGTGACCGTTTTGCAAAACACATGTGCTCAGTCTGCCAAGGCCAGTTGGATCTCCCGATTGCTAACCATTTAAGCTCCCCTTCCAATTTCAATACTGAGCTATCTGTCCTGGGCCCCCTCTATGGCCAGACGGGGCCACAAGCATACTGGAGGAACATCTTGAACAGTAAAATCTCCAACTTTAGGTAGCTAACCTGGCAAACAACCTCCTGTACAATGCCCAAACTCCCCTGTAGCTCTGGCTCTCAGGTGACCAAAACTGAACACCATATTCCAAATATTGGCATCAATGTCTTGTACAGCTGTAACATAATATCCCATACTCAATACCCTGACTAATTAAGCCAAATGTACCAAAAATCCCCTTGTCCACCCTATCTACCTGTGACACCACTATCAGGGGACTATGTACCTGCACTCTTAGAGATCCCTCTGCCCGACAACACTCCCCAGGTTCCTGCCATTCATTGAATATGTCCTGCCCTGGTTTGACTACCCAAAATGCAATACCTCACACTTGTCTGCATTCAACATTAACCATTCCCCAGCCCACTAGCCCAGCTGACCAAGATCCTGGTGCAATTTTTGATAGCCATCTTTGCTATCTACAATACCACCCACTGTAATGTAATCTGCAAATTTACCAATTATGCCTTGTGTATTCTCACCCACATCATTGATATAAACCACAAACACCAATGGGCCCAAGACTGATCTCTGAGGCACAGCACTGTCACATACACAAGATTTGCCCAATATCATTGCAAATTCCCTGGTAATTTTCAACTCAGATAGCAAAGGCAGATATGATATAAAACAGAAAATACTGTGACTACTAAAAGAAGGATGGTTAGTCGGCATAAAGGGCCTGTCCCACTTGGACATCCTAATCCATGAGATTTGAAGACTCTGGACGAGTTGAAAAAAATGTCAAGGTCGTGTTGACTCAACAAAGTAAAAGACTTCGTATTACCTCCAAGACTATCTCTACGACCTCCTACGACCCTCCTCGACCTCAGTCTTCCACACCCAAGACCAACTACGAATAGCTATAAGTGGAAAATGATCACATGATCAAATTATGTCATGTTTGCATTTTTTTTCTCGGGCCAGTTACCGACCTATGTCTACCTACGACTATCTACGTCTACTTACGACTACCATCATGACCTACTACGACCCACCTACGACCTACCTACGAGTAAAAAGTATCCATTTTTTCCATGCCGACTTTTTTTTTACTGGTGGACATTTTTTATCAGGCTGGAAAAAACGCCGCGACCTACTTGAGGCCACGAGTACGCGGAGACCACTCACGAGCATGAGGAAGAGTTACGAAGACCTCCCACGACCTCCCACGACCTCGTGGCAACCATGCTGTGAGTTGAGTCAAGGGCAAACTCGGCAGAGGTCGCCAATTAGGTCGTGAAAGTGGGACAGGTGGGTGTCACACTTGGCAAACACACATGCTCTTCAAGGAAACAAGGATGTCAGACACTCTGCTCTCCAACCTAGAGGTTCCACTGCTAACAGCTCTTTGTTTTAAAATTTTAAAATTTTACTTTAGACTTTAAAGATACAGTGCAGGAACAGGCCCTTCGGCCCCTCTGAGTCCATGCCGGCCAGTGATCATCCGTATCCTAACCTATCCTACATACAATTTACTATTTTTTTAACCAAAATTAATGAACCTACAAACCTGTACGCGTTTGGAGTGTTGGAGGAAACCAGAGCACCCGGAGAAAACACATGTGGTCACGGGGAGAGCAAACATACTCCATGCAGACAGCACCCATAGTCAAGATCGAACCTGGGTCTCTGGCGCTGTAAGGCAGCAACTCTACCGCTGCGCGACCATGCCAGACCCATAACGCCTCTGGAGCAGGGAATTCCAAAGACTCATAATCCAATGAAGGGAGAGAATTCACATCTCAGTCTTATCGCCAACCGTACTACTGCCCATCCTTGAGTCTTGAGCATAAACCGAATTAAATGATAAGATGTACACAGGTAACGGACATTTGATTTACGCACAAACTAGCTCCCATAATATTATTAAATTCAAAAGCCCAATGTGTACAAACAGCAAAACCAGTTTCCTCTCTCTTTTTGTAGTTGTTCCTTTTAATGGTTAATAACTGTTCTTTCTTATCAATCTTAAGTTATTTTCATGCCATTAATTTCTGTGGAGGCACGGTTACCATGTTGAGTGATTTTAATGTGTAGGAAGGAACTGCAGATGCTGGTTTACACTGAAGAAAGACGCAAAATGCTGGAGTAACTTAGCGGGTCAGGTAGGGAATAGGTGACGTTTCAGGTCTGAACAAGGGTCTGGACCTGAAGCACCACCTATTCCCTTTCTTCAGAGATGCTGCCTGACCCGCTGAGTTACTCCAGCATTTTGGGTCTAACTTGAGTGATTTTAATGTGTTTTCTGCCTTTTGGATAAAATCAGTTCATTGACATCTGCAAAAATGGAACCTGTTTGTAACCGAGGGCTGACACTTCACCAAATCCAAGCAGAGCTATAGCTTTCAACACGAGTAGCAAGCAAATCAAGATGCGGGGAGAGTTAAGTACGGCTTGATTTACCATAAGACTGTTGAGGATTTGACATTGTTTATGATCACCCTTCAGAACCAACGGATAAATCTGGCATATACCTCTGTCACCCGCAAAATTCTATTTGTGTTTTAATCTACTCAGTGGGGAAAGAGAAAGAGTTGCAGAGGGAGGGGGGGGGGGGGGGGGGGGGGGGAATAGCTGTTGTGAGGTGAGTTTTGGCTTCAATTCAATGGTGCTGTGGCAGGTCCCCATGTTTGAATAGGCCATGGTCTTTTTCTGCTTTACCTTACCGGATAGGGAGTGCCTGTTTACACTCTTCTGCATATTATACATAGCTTTCACTGTAAATCATTGGAGTTTGCTAAAATGAATGGCACATCAGCGGCAGGTGCAATCAGCCTACTCTTCAAAGCACTGTGTTTGTAAATAGATTCAAAGCCAAAGACAACTGAACGCAGAAAAACCACAATATTTTATAAACACCTGTGATGTCTAATGTTGGCAAACAAGATTTCATAAAAGGTAGATCATGTGCAAAGGTTCATCTTTGTCTCGGGTTTCCGGTTATCTTATAACTACAGTCTCAAGAGACCCAGCGGTTCACTGAGCACTTTGTGCCTTCTTTATGACTGAGGCTACTAGGATATAATTGAATTGTTCTTTTATGGAATATCAGAACACATCATTTTTAATTGTAGGTCTCTCACAGGTTGAAGTAGTTCCAAGTCAACAGATGCGATGCTATAAGTCCAGGGCTTATTAGTTAATCCCTCTGCGGAAAACTAGATAGCCTGGTACATTACCGCAGCTCCACGGACCCTTTTGTTCTCAAGAGGGGTGGCACAGTAGTGTAACTAGTTGAACCGCTACTTCACAACACCAGAGACCTGGGTTTAATCCTGACCACGAGTGCTGTCTGTGTGGAGACTGTACGTTCTCCCATTGACCGGATGGGTTTCCAATGGGTTATCCAGTGCCTGCCTACATTCTAAAGACGTGCGGGCTGGTCGATTAATTAGCCGCTAAAAATTGTTCTCAGGCTGTGTGTGGATGGTGGAATCGATGGGATGATGAAGTGGCTGTTTTTGTGTTGGTGCGTTTTATGACTCTAAGATTAGCATGCAGATGTTTCCATATCTCCATATGACATGGAAGGAGATCACCTTGGCCCATTGAGACAATGCCAACTGGCAGAGCACTTCCATCCTCTCACTAATTTTCCCCGAAATGCATTCTTTTCACATTCTCAGTAATCCCACCGTTTCCACGCCCTCCCTTGTTCTTCCCCTCACCTATATACCAATTTTTACACTTGGCCCCTTGCAATAAAGATCCATATTACATTGGCTAATTTAAAATTATTTTTGATTATTTTTTAGTGGTTTTAGAAGATATTAATTTCCAAGACTCTTTGACTAAGTCCATAGGAAACAAAGAGTAGTAGTGAAATGTTCTTTGTCAGTCTGGAGGGAAGTGTACAGGTCAAGTCCCCAGGGATTGATAATACAACCACTGCTTTTCTATATGACTTTAACTTTCACTTGCAGATGCAGAGCACCATTTCCAAAGTAGCAGTAGACACAAAACATGGAGGATTCGTGAATTGTGAAGAGACTTGTAACTTCTTCTTGCTTATGGCGTGCACAGTTAAAGTTGTAGGACAACTTATTCTATTTGATCTTGTTTGATTGTGCACGCCAAGTTGACTGCATTTGACGAAACAGGTCGGACCACATGATGGTTGCAATCTGCCACCCCAGTCTTGTAACAGATTCCAAGAAGATATAAACATGCTAGTGGAGTGGGCAAGAAGAATTCTAACACTGAGAAATGTGATTTATCATAATTTAGCTGAAAGATGAAGGCAATATAGACATGAATGTAAGAGATCAAAGGTATATATATGCAGAGTTTTTGATTGTGAGAGTACAGGATGAGGAGATGTATCAAAGTGCTGATGAGATCTTGGGTTTAATTATCGAGGCAAAAATATCCAAGAGAAAGGAAAGAACTGCGAGGTTTTAGAAAATACTGATTTGGCCACAACTGGTTTCAGTTTCTGACTTTGCACATTAGGATGGGCATGAAGGCTTTGAAGTGGATAAAGCTAAAGAGATTTATTAAAGTGTTGTCAGGGATGAGGGTGTTCAGTTATGTTGATAGTCAGGTCAAGTCAAGTTTATTGTCATTACAAATAGATTCATTGGGTCATAGACAGCGTGGAAACAGACCTTTCGGCCCAACTTGCCCACACCAACCAACATGTCCCATCTACACCTGTCTGCATTTGGCCCATATCACTCTAAACCTGTCCCATCCACTGTACATCTCTAAATGTTTCTTAAACGTTGCGATAGTACCTGCTGAGTAGGGTGAGTATAAAGATAACCTTGCTTGCAGAAACATCACAGACACGTAGAATTGGGCAAAACACACAAAAAAATCACAGGTACATTATACATAAATTACACGTATAGTCTGGTCAAGGTCAAATAGCTAAAAATAAGACATTAATGCAAAACATATTTAGAAAAATACTCTAAGTCTATGGTGGCCAAGAGGTGGTCTGTAGAGTTCCATTGCCAAGGTAGGATTAGGATTGTGCAGGAAGATAGACACAAAGTGCTGGAATAGACACAAAGTGCTGGAAGTGCACTCCCATCCATATTAATGGGACGGAGGTGGAACGTGTTTCCAGCTTCAGGTTTCTGGGGGTCAACATCTCTGATGACCCTCCTCCCATCCGGGAGGCGCTACAGGTCTCTCCGTTGCCGGACCAGCAGGTTCAGGAGCAGCTTCTTCCCTGCTACTGTTACACAACTTAACTCTGCACATTGGTGATTGCCAGTCACCCCCCACCCCCCACTCCTTCCACCAGAAAAATTGCACTACTGCTACTGTATGTACATATATATAAACTGGTTTCAGTTTCTGACTTTGCACATTAGGATGGGCATGAAGGCTTTGAAGTGGATAAAGCTAAAGAGATTTATTAAAGTGTTGTCAGGGATGAGGGTGTTCAGTTATGTTGATAGTCAGGTCAAGTCAAGTTTATTGTCATTACAAATAGATTCATTGGGTCATAGACAGCGTGGAAACAGACCTTTCAGCCCAACTTGCTCACACCAACCAACATGTCCCATCTACACCTGTCTGCATTTGGCCCATATCCCTCTAAACCTGTCCCATCCACTGTACATCTCTAAATGTTTCTTAAACGTTGCGATAGTACCTGCTGAGTAGGGTGAGTATAAAGATAACCTTGCTTGCAGAAACATTACAGACACGTAGAATTGGGCAAAACACAAAAAAAATCACATGTACATTATACATAAATTACACATATAGTCTGGTCAAGGTCAAATAGCTAAAAATAAGACATTAATGCAAAACATATTTAGAAAAATACTCTAAGTCTATGGTGGCCAAGAGGTGGTCTGTAGAGTTCCATTGCCAAGGTAGGATTAGGATTGTGCAGGAAGATAGACACAAAGTGCTGGAATAGACACAAAGTGCTGGAAGTGCACTCCCATCCATATTAACGGGACGGAGGTGGAACGTGTTTCCAGCTTCAGGTTTCTGGAGGTCAACATCTCTGATGACCCTCCTCCCATCTGGGAGGCGCTACAGGTCTCTCCGTTGCCGGACCAGCAGGTTCAGGAGCAGCTTCTTCCCTGCTACTGTTACACAACTTAACTCTGCACATTGGTGATTGCCAGTCAGCCCCCCACCCCCCACTCCTTCCACCAGAAAAATTGCACTACTGCTACTGTATGTACATATATATATTTTACTGTTCCATTATTCTATGTTCGCTCTTCTGGGTGAGATGCTAACTGCATTTCGTTGTCTCTGTACTGTACACTGCACAATGACAATAAAGATTGAATCTGAATCTGAATCTGAATAACTCAACAGCTCAGGCAGTATCTCTGGAGAAAAATAATTTGTGACATTTCAGGTCAAGAACCTGATGGTTATAGGAAAGTAGCTGTTCGTGAACCTGGTGCCCTGTGCCTTCAGGCATCTATACCTCCTGCTGCTGGTAGGATCAAGAAGCGGGCATAGGCCCAGATGATGAGGATATTTAATGACAGATGCTGCCGATGCTTTAGACGGTGGTGAGTACAGTCCCCGTGAGGGACTTCCCAAGGCAGCATCTCATGTAGATGCTATCGCTGGTGGGGAGTGCAGTGACCATGGTGGACTTGGCTGAGCCCACCACTCTCTACAGCCTTTTGCGTTCCTCTGCATCGGAATTGCCGTACCAGGCCTTGATACAAACAGCCAGGATAGACTAGTGAAAGTGGGATTGATCTCAATGGACAGGGCCAGTGGAAATGGATTTGATTGAAGTATTTGAACTTGTGAAAGGAGTGGACAGCAGTAGAGTAGATCTGTTCCCATTGTTGGAGGAGATCAAGACTCCAATTGAAGTGAGATATAGCTTTGTAAAGTTGTGGTCTGGAATGCACTGTCCAGTCTGGTACTGGAGTCAGGGTCAAGTGTAGTCCTTTAAAGAGCTGGATGAAGGAACACATTTGCAGGCTATGTGGGAGAGGTGAGAAAGTGAGACCAGATGGATTGCTCTGACACAGAGCTAATAAGGGGCAAATAGGCTCAATTGATGCTGTAGCTATTCTGGGATTCCGAGACGTGGTTGTTATTGGATTTGTATCCAGTGGTCTAGACTATTGATTCATAGACATTAGTTCAAATCCAATTATTTAAAATATCAGAATGAAATAAATCTAGAATTGAAAAACAATTGTATTTCAATAAAGCTGATACCCATCCGTACAGAACTTTCCCATTATCAGCTGGTTTGGCTGGTGGGTGACCTGAGACCAATTAATGTGGCTGATAACTAATTACCTTCTCAATGTGGAGGGACATCTATGCCTCCTGACGTGCTAGGCTAGTCATTGAACATATAGGACCCTACATGACTTCTCTACATCTGTTGCTGATTGTATTTATTTCTCTTGTGTTTGCATGTTTGTTTAGCATTAGTTTAACAGACAGACTTTGTGTGCACTGTGGGATAGCATATGGTTGCAAACATCGCGTGTCAAGTTTGACATGTTTTCTTTCCCGTGTAAGTACACAAAAGAAAGGCAGCCCAGAGTCAGATGGTGCAATTCTAGCAGAGGAGAACGTCCATCCCAACGACTCTTATGTACACTCAGTGTAATCTAATATACCTACACTCTTGTACTTAATTATGATTGTGACTATGTTTTATAAGATTTTACTGAACTGTATGCAAAAAAAGGAATTTCACTGTACTAATGTGCAAGTGACAGTAAAGTACCATTGAACCATTTAACCGTATGCAGATCTACGAATGGAAATAGCTCCAAATAAAAACACATTAGTCGATGGACGAAGACCTCATATATAAAATTGCACCTGCCTGACAGTTTCTTCCCAGCTGCTATCAGGCAACTGAAACATCCAAGCACCAACTAGCAAGCAGTCCTGAGCTACTATCTTCCCATTGGAGACCCTTGGGCTATCCCGATTAGGGGTAGGGGGCGCTGCTCTGGCAGCGGCCATGTCAGCAGCGCGTCAGTTTTTTTTCAACTTTTTCTTATTTTTTAGTATGTTTTAAAGTATGTATTTTGTGTTTCTTTGTGTGTTTTGTGTGGGGGGTGGTGTGGGGGGGTAAGGGGGAAACCGCTTTGGTCGCCTCCTCCATGGAGAGGCGACTTTTTTCCAGGTCGCCTCCCCCGTGGCCTAACATCAAGCATCGGCGCGGCCTTTCCCGGAGACGCGCCCGGGGCTTTCAGCAGCAGGCGCAGCGTGGACTCTCGGCGTGGAGCGGGTGAGCCCTCGTTGGGGCTCGCTGGAGGGGAGCACTCCCTTTTGCTGGCCCGGGGCAGCCGGCAGCCTGAAGTCGCAGCCTGAAGTCGCGGTCTGCAGAGCTCCAGCTGGTGCGGCGTCTACAGCCCGGGATCCCTCGTGGGGGACCCGGGGGAAGAAGAAGCCATCACTGCCGGCCCGCGGCCAACTTCTACCGCGGGTCCGGCATGGACTTACCAACACCCCTGGAGGGGAGCTTCGACCACCGGCCCTGCAGTCTACGGTGCTTCTGGCTGCGGCGGAGACTTTAAATCTCGACCGCCGGCCTGCGGCCTACAACAACTTAAAGCTGCAGTCTCCGGTGAGGAAGAGCCGATCCTGGACTGACTCTGGACTCTGGTCCGGTCCACGGGGGGGAAATGGAGGAGGACTGGCCAAATCTTTGTGCCTTCCACCACAGTGATGAATGCTGTGGTGGATGTTTGTGTTACATTTTTTTTAAATTTGTTATTATTTTTTTAAATTGTGGTTGTGTGTTCTTTATTATTGTATCGCTGCTGACAACCCAAAATTCCACCAGCCTGGCTGTGGGGTCATTAAAATACAATACAAAATACAATACAATACAATCTTTGATCGGACTTTACTGGACTTTATCTTGCACTGAATGTCATTCACGTTATTCCCTTTATCATGTATCTGTACCCTGTGGATGGCTCGCTTGTAATCATGTTTTGTCTTTCCGCTGACTGGTTAGCATGGGACAAAAGCTTTTCTCTCTACCTCGATACACGTGACAATAAACTAAACTCAACTGTTGTGTTTTCACTGAGGTCCAGGCCCTCAAAGCGGTGAGTCTGAGCTGCTTTCAATCCATTGCTGCAGCTCTTTGGGAAACAGAAGCTTTCTCTTTAACCCTTTCATCAATGAGTGAGAGATATTAATCTTAGAGCACAGTAAAACTATGATGGGATTTCTTTAGAACTTTTACTGAAAGGATCTCTCCTCTGGTGAATTGACGGTGCTGAACTTTATCCCCCCCCACCCCCCGAGTCCACGCCGACCCTTGATCACCAGTTTGCACTAGTTCTTTGTCATACCAGTCTCGCATCCATTCCCTACATATTAGGGACTACTTTACAGACGATAGTTAACCTACAAACATGCACATCTATGAGATGAGGGAGGAAACTGGAGCTCCTGCAGGAAACCCACGCATAATGGAGAGAATGAGCAAACTCCACACAGATAGCATTTGAAATCAGGGTGAAACTGCGTCTCTGCCAGCTGCACACTGCCGCTCCATTATACGCTGCTTTTTTGACCAGCTTATATTCAACTCATGCAATATATCTTTTACGTGCCTTGACGTCCTGCTTTTCAGATCAGTCTCCCGTGAAGATCCTTAGTGCATTTCACTGCAGTGTAATATGTGTAGCTGTTTAGTTTAGTTAAGTTAAGTTAAGTTTAGTTAAGTTAGGTTTAGAGATACAGCACGGAAACTGACCCTTCGGCCCACCACGTCCGCGCCAACCAGTGATGCCTGCACACTAACACTATCCTACACACACTAGGGACAATTTACAATTTTACTAAATCTACAAACTGTACTTCTTTGGAATGCAGGAGGAAACCAGAGCAACCGAAGAAAACCCACGAGGTCATGAGGTGAATATACAAACTCCTTACAGACAGCACCCGGTCAGGATCGAACCCACGTTTCTGGCGCTGTAAGGCAGCAACTCTACCACGCCACCATGCCACCCATTTTCCTAGTTAAAATCAGAGCCCTTTGACTTAATAGAACACAATATAAAGCAGAATATGTGCAGGAAGGAACTGCAGGTTTACACCGAAGCTAGACACAAAATGCTGGAGTAACTCGGCAGCACAGGCAGCATCCCTGGATAGAAGGAATGGGTAATGTTTCAGCTTGAGGCTCTTCATAAGAATTTACAAGATTCTGTGTCTATCTACAATATAAAGCAGGACAAATCAACTCTAACTAACTTCCACCCTGTATACCCATGATCAACAGTAAGATGATCACCTGTGCTCCCAGCTCACTTCCTTGTGAATCACCCACCTATTGATGCCGAGTTTGAGTTTCTCCAGGACTTCTCATTGTAGCTAGTGACAGTGCAAATGTGACTGCACTTGACATCAAGGGAGAAATTGAGTGTATATAGCATCAAGAAGTCCTGGTAAAATTGAAGTCTATTGACATCAAGGAGAAATACTCTCTAATGGTTATCTTTTTATTGCAGGGTGGCACAGTGACATAGCTAGGGGTAGATTTGCTGCACTACAGCACCAGAGATCTGGGTTGGATCCTGACTATGGTGCTGTCTGTACTGAGTTTCTACATTTTCCTTCTGACCGTGTGTGTTTTCTTCGGGTGTTCCGGTTTCCTCCCACACTCCAAAGACATGCAGGTTTGTAGGTTAATTGGCTTCTGTAAATTGTAAATTGTCCCTAGTGTGTAAGGTAGTGCTAGTATATGGGGTGATTGCTGAACTTGGTGGGCCACAGGGCCTGTTTCCACACTGTATCTCTATAGTAAAGTAAATGAAGGATGAAAAACTGTCTAATGGTTGAAGACACACATTGTAGAGAAGAAGAGAGTTGGGGTTATATGCCACTTGGGTAAGATGCTTGGGTAAGATGCTGCCGGAGTTCTCCCGGGAAACGTCCTAAAAAAACACACTTTTCAGCTGCTTCATCACTGAAATTCCTCCCATCATAGGTTCAGAAGTGTGGGGTGTCACTGTTAATTGCACAACATTCAATTCTATTCGCAACTCCTCAGCAAATGTCTGCTTCCAGCAAAGCCTCCATATCATTCAGGCAAGTCCAATAAATGCCAAGTACAATTTGTTGGTCACAAGTTGCAGGTACTGACCATCTTCCATGAGAGACAATTCACAGTCTGAAGAAGGGTTTCGGCCCGAAACGTTGCCTATTTCCTTCGCTCTGACTATTTATTCACAGTGTTCCTTTGTCAAAAAGGTGCCAGTACGCATATCCATTCCTCACTCTTCGCGTCTATGGCAGACTGTCACACTATAAGCTGCGTAAGTGTTTAAGAGCCTGGCCGCTAATTTTTTTTTTTTCAGTGATGTTACCTTTCAAGATGGAAATGGCTTAATAATTCTGCCTATCGTTTAAATGTCAAGTCTGTTTGTCTTTTTCACTTGCAACAACATTTCAGCCATTATTCTCATATAATCTCTGCTAGCACAATGGTTTTGTGCCAAGTTGGGTTCAACGTGTCCACTTTGGCCGATTGCTCTAATGATTGCTGAGAGCAGAGGGCCTTGCACAAGAGAGTCTATTTTGTGCATCATGAGCTCATTTTGACAAATGCAATTTTCAGCTTATTACCCAAAGCTATAAATATTGAATTAGAGAGTTTACTGTTCAAATAACAGTATTCATAAGTACAGTGGACTGTCTCAGAAAATAACACGTCATTCTTATCAAGACGATCGCAAGAACCCAGTCTCTGCGGATATTTCAGAGCCCTCTCCTGTCTGATTAGTTTAGTTTAGAGATAGACCATGGAAACAGGTCCTTTGGCCCACTGATTCCTCACATACACTCGCACTACCCTAATCACTAAGGACAATTTACAATCTTTATCGAAGCCGATTAACTTACAAACCTACACATCTTTGAAGTGGGGGAGGAAACCGGAGCGTTGGAAATGGAGATGTTGGTTTATAAAAAAAGACACAAAGTTCTTGAGTAACTCAGCAGGTCAGGCAGCATCTCTGGAGAACATGGAGAATATGGGCCCTTCAGCAGAGTCCCGACCTGAAACGTCACCTAATCCATGTTCTCCAGAGATGCTACCTGACCCGTTAAGTTACTCCAGCACTTTGTATTAAAAAAATCATTGATACTTTCCTCGATATAATGTAACATTATTGGGGTTCACAGCAATGCTATTACAGAACTTTAAACAAGCAAAACATTAGGTGACCAATTGCTTGGTCAAAGAGATGGGTTTTAAAATACATCTTAACTGATAGGGAAACTGATAGAGTTTTAGAAGGGTGTTTGAGAGCTGCTCAGATAGCAGCATGGATCAGAGCGGCTGAGTGGCATAGAGGTAGAGTTACTGGACTATTGACCCGGGTTCGATCCCGACTACGGATGCTGTCTGTACAGAGTTTGTGCGTCCTCCCTGTGAGTTTTCTCCAGCTGCTCCGGTTTCATCCCATATTCCAAAGATGTACAGATTTACAGGTTAATTGGCTTCTGTTAAAAAAAAATTGTCCTTTGTATAGAATGCGTGGCTGGGTGATGGCTGGTGGGTGTGGACTCAGTGGGCTGAAGGGCCTGTTTGCACACTGTACCTTTAAACTAAACTAAACTAAACTAAACTAAACTAAACTAGACAAAACATTAATGCTGGAGCAATGTAAACCTGGATTGCCCAAGAGATCAGTAGAGCGCACAGTTCACTGTTCACTGAAGGGCGCAGGGCCAGAGGAGGTTATAGCAATGGTAGCTGGAGCACAGGTCAGGTGTGACTTTGGAAAGGGACAACATCATCTGGTAAGTTACCCCAAACAGATGTGGAATTGACCAGTGGACTTTTAGAATAATTCAGTCTGAAAATAAATAACATCTCCTTTATTGCAATAAGCAGAATTTGTCCAAATTTTCCCTTTTGACAATTACAACTGATTCAGCCAGGGTCTCGACCCGAAACCTCACCCAATACTTCTCTCCAGAGATGCTGCCTGTCCCGCTGAGTTACTCCAGCATTTTGTGCCAATTTCTGGTTCAGCCAGCACCTGCAAGTGAAAATTGATACAAAGTGCTTGATAGGTCAGGCAGCATCTCTGGAGAAAACAAATGTGTGATATTTCGGGTCAGCACCCTTCTTCAGACCCCACCCGAAACGTCACCTATCCTTTTTCTTCAATGATGCTGCTTGATCCATTGAGTTACTACAGCACATTGTGTCTAATTTCAGTGTAAACCAGCATCTGCAGTTCTTTTCTACACCTGCAAGTGAAGTATAGGTTTCTGTCAGAAAACCTCACAAGAAGAGTACACAAATCTTCAAACTCTATTTAGTTTAGTTTAGTTTAGAGATACAGCACGGAAACAGGCCCTTCAGCCCACAGAGTCAGCGCCGACCAGCGATCCCGCACACTCACACTAAGAACAATTTACAATTCTACTGAAGCAAATGAGTCTACAAGCATGTACGCCTTTGGAGTGTGGGAGGAAAGTGTAGCACCTGGAGAAAGTCCACGCAGGTCACGAGGAGAACGGACAAACTCCGTACAGTCAGCACCCATAGTCAGTTTCGAACGCAGGTTTCTGGTGCTGTAACGCAACAACTCTACCATTGCACCTACATGCCGCCCATATATCATGTTTGAGTTGACTCCTAGACACTCGACACACTTTATAACGTTATTCCAGCATTAGGAAGATTGCTTTTCAAATATACAAACTTTAAGGAGTTCCTCTTTCTTTCCACAATGCTGATAAATCAGACTTCTGCCAAGATTTGAATTTAGAGTTTGTTTAAAAAAAAATTATGAATGGACACTTTGCAAAGTGAACAAAATTTGGCTCCTCACTGAACCTTACGTCACATGTCTGATTAGATAATTTGATGCCAATTCATTTCAACTTTCAGTCAGCCTGACGGAACTTTAAGTGCAGCTGCCGCCGATACTCTGGGCTCTGATTGTTTGCGAATCAAATTCAGCGCCTGCAATTACTGATCACTTCAGAATAACAAGCTGTCAACGCAAGTGATATTTCCCTGATGATGAATGTTTGAGTCAAAGATGAAATTATTTCCTTTTTCAGCTTTATCACTGGATTGAGATTGGTTCCCTCCTGCCTGGCATATGTTCACAATGCAGACACTGTAAAAATCCAAGCTGGTTTATATTCTACAGCCTCCTGACATGATTGCCATAAAAGTCGTAGAAAACCCCTATCTTATCTGTAATTTCTGATACAGTTAAAGGGTGACTCATGGCCAAGGTACTAAAGTGAGTTGCTTCAAACAACCGAAGCAAGGGTTTTCTTTTAACTTGATTTACCAGGCAAATGTAAATAGTTTCTAGGTACTTAACAAAATAAATTGGCATATGAAGTCAAATTTAGAAAGTCTCTATGCTGCCTTGCACGCACTCAGTCCCCTATCAGAAAACCTTCAAGTCATACGGTAGATTTCCAATTTCCAAGTTTTCAAAAAGAGCACTGTATCATGTAAGAAGATAGACACAACGTGCTGGAGTAATTCAGTGGGTCAGGCAGCATCTCTGGAGAAAAAGGACAGAGGACGTTTCGGCTCAGAACCCTAGTTCAGTTTTAAGGAAGAGGGATAGGGAACTGAAGGGGGGAAAAGAGACCACCACATCTTTGGATTTTTTTTTTCCAAAATGAAACTTTATTCAGAAATTTAAACACTGTACAAGACAGGAACAGTGTAAAGACTTAAAAGTTTCCTCTGACTGTGATGTCCAGATTTAGGGGTCACTGTCTCAAAATAAGGGATCTGCCATGGGGGGCTGACACGGTGGCGCAGGGGTAGAGTTGCTGCCTTACAGCTCCAGAGACCCGGGCTGCGGGTGCGATCTGCATGGAGTTTGTATGTTCTCCCCGAAAACCTGTGGGTTTTCTCCGCGTGCTCCGGTTTCCTCCCACATTCCAAACACACACAGATTTGTAGGTTAGGAAGGAACTGCAGTTGCTGGTTTAAATCGAAGATAGACATCAAATGTCTAAAAGGAACTGCAGATGTAGATGTAGATGTAGATGCAGCATTCCTTCTCTCCAGAGATGCCGCCTGTCCCACTGTGTTGCATCCGCACAGTGGCACAGTGGTCGAGTTGCTGCTTTACAGTGCCAGAGACCCAGGTTCGATCCTGACTACCAATGCTGTCTGTACGGAGTTTGAATGTTCCCCCTGTGACCACGTGGGCTTTCTCTGGGTGCTCCGGTTTCCTCCCGCACTCCAAAAGATGTACGGGTTTGTAGGTTAATTGGCTTAGGTAAAAATTGTAAATTGTCACTAGTGTGTAGGATAGTGCTGGTGTGTGGGATGATCGCTGGTCGGCATGGGTTTGGTGCGGCGAAGAGCCTGCTTCCACGCAATATCCGTAAAATCTAACACCTAAAGCTATTCAGGACAGAGATGAGAAACGTAGACTTGATGGGCCGAATGGCCTAATTCTGCTCCTATAGCTTATGAACTTATAAACCACCACTGACAATGTGTTCCAGGCCTCCACTGCTCTCTGTGTTAAAAAAAAACTTGCTCCCCATAACTACAGTAAACTATCCCTCTTGCACCTTGTCACTATTAACACAGGAAAGTTCACTGAGGTAAAACGGTCTGAGCAAGCGTGATGGGTTGAATGTGCTTCTCCTGTGTCTGTTTAGAAGGAGGAAGCAAAATACTTACGGGCCATCTTCTGACTGGCTTAAAGGACTTTACAGCCAATTAAGTACTTGAGGTATTGTCACCCTCACAATGCAGCAAAGGCCACAGCCTTTAACCCCCAGACATCATGGAGCTTCACTAGCATTCTGCTGACCAGCAGCACCTTCCTGGGCAAACAGCTGACAGCTGATCAATGGTATTCATATGGGCCCCTTCCATTTCAAATCTTCCTGGCATTCAGCACAGGAGCCCTCTCCTGCCAGGGGTTAAAATCCCTGGGACTGACTGTAGCTGCCACAATGCAACGGCGAGCGGCGTCAGGGAACTCACACAGAGAGGCAGCACTGGTAGCCAAGGATCAGCCAAGCACGAGATGTGGAAGGGGTGCAATGTGTCACATGTGCACTGAGTGGCAGTAGTGTGGCAGGTGGCAAGTCATCCCCCTCGACAATATGTTAGTTGACACTTCTTTCCGATGATAACGTCGGGATCCTCCTTCCCTGTTTGTTGCCAAGACTGCACCACCCAGTCAGTCTAGGTGATGACTTGACACTCAACAGATGGTGTCCTGTGGGGGTAAACAACAACAGAACAATGAGACCAGATTGATAGTATCTTTGCACTCTTCAGGCATGTCACAGATTTCCTCATATCCATATTACAACTACACAGTCAGTGTCTTTTTTTCTGAGGCGGAAAAAAATGCAGCAAGTCTGGCTGTAAAATCCTTTTGAATGGATCAAAGGGGAGAATTGCATATTTTTAAAATGAGATGTCCTTTTATTCTCATCGCAGTGGGGATACTGTGGTGGAATATTTTACACTTGGTTGAGGGAGGGGGAGAATCTGAAGATTACTTCATCCAAAGTAGCCTCTGTGGTTCCTTACTCTCCAAGTCATTTATGTTATGCACTCTATATTATTTTATATTAACATGATATCCCTGGTCCTGATTTACATTATATCCCTGATCCTGTCTTGGGGCAGTATTCCCTTCTGTATTCCCCTCTCCATGGCATATCACAGCCACTTACATTGTGCTCCCATCTCCCTCCATCGCTTTTCTCATCTATGTGCCATTTTCTCTAATTACCCCTTTTACTATCACAACTAACTTCTCCTTTCACTATCGATATTAATTATCTCGCATGGTTATCCATTTCCCCTCTCCCTGTGAGCCTCAGTATCATTTATTTCACCTTCCCTCTGCGCTCCATATTTCTGCTCTTCCCTCTCCCTTCTCCTCAATGCCCAGGCTCAATGGCCATCTAGGTCTCCCGGATGCCAGAACTTTATAATGGACAATAGACAATAGACAATAGGTGGAGGAGTAGGCCATTCGGTCCTTCGGCCCTTCGAGCCAGCACCACCATTCAATGTGATCATGGCTGATCATCCACAATCAGCACCAGGTTCCTGCCTACTCACCATATCTCTTGATTCCTCAATCTTTAAGAGCTCTATCTAACTCTTTCTTGAAAACATCCAGAGAATTGGCCTCCACTGCCTTCTGATATAACCACAGATTCACCAATTCTCTGGGTGAAAAAGTTTTTTCTCAGCACCGAAAACAGGCTTAAATCTCCCCTGGTTCCTACAAGTCCGTGCCATGAACAACTTTTTTGTTTCCCCCTTAGTCCTTTTAACCTGCCTGCACTCATACCATAACCCTCCCACACTTCCCTGGCCTCCTCCATCCATGAATCTGCCTATCCACCTCATTTATTTTCTAAAAAGGCATAAACATTGATACCCAATGAACACCCTGCCTCCACTTCACTTCCACTTGGTCAAGCACATTTTTCCTGCACCCCCCCCCCTCTCCCCGAGTAAATCCCGTTCGCCCCATCACTTTACTATCTACCCCTAAACTTCTGTCCCCCCCCCCCCCCCCCCAATTCTGAAGTCATGTTACCTCTGCCATTAAATCTTCCCTCTTCTCCTTTGATGTCAGGGAAATACAAGCTTGTAGGTAGCTTGGGATTATGAGGCGAGATTATTCCACAGATTCACAATTCTCTGGGTGAAAAAGTTTTTCCTGTCATCTTCTACGTTCTAAATGGCCATCTACCATTTATTCTTAAACTGTTTGATATCCCACCATGTCTGGACTCCCCCCAACATCAGGAACGATGGTTCCACCTATCCTTTTTAGCTCCTGTCCACCCCCACCTCCCCCCTCATAATAATGGCTTTATATGTTCAGTCAATAAGATATCCTCTCATCCTTTTAAATTTCCAGAGGATACAAGCCCAGCAACTCCGCTCCATTCTCTATCAACATATATGACGGAATGTCAGATATGTTAATTCCCACTCCCACACTGACTTGAACATTCCTGGCCTCCTCCACTGTCAAGGTGAATCTGAATGGTAACTGGAAGAACAGCACCTCATACTTCACTCGGTGGTCTACAACACAAAGGCATAAACATTGAATTCTCCAATTTCAGGTAATGGACCCCCTGCTCTTTTCCTTTCTCTCTCTTCTCCTATCTATCTTGGTCATCTCACACACACCTTTTTCCTGCATTTCCCCCCAACACCCCCCCCCACTGCCCCCTATCATCCCGTTTCTCTCCCATCACTTTACTATATCTACCCATCACCCACACCCTCCTGCCACCCCCTCCCCCCCCCCCCCTTACAACACACAAACTCCATCATTACCATCTGCCATTCTTCTTCACTCTGCTCCACTCTTTACCTTCCTTTGATGTCAGAAGAGAGAATACAAAGGCTCTTAGGTAGGCAGGGACTAAAGGGATTAGGCAGGCGAGATTAGTTTTTCTTGGCATCATGTTCAGCGCAGACATTGTGGGCTGAAGGGCCTGTTCCTGTGCTGTGCTCTTCTACCTTCTGTGTTCTCATCTATAGCCTTTTGTTCCTCACCTCCCAGCCCCTTTGATATCCCACCATGTCTGTTACCTGCCCAACCACCCCTCCTCGACTGAATCCACCTATCGCTCATTAGCTCCTGCCTCACCCCCACCTCCACCCCTCATCTCCTTATACTGGCTGCTTACCCTCTACCCTTTCAGTCCAGATGAAGCGTCTTGGCCTGAAATATTGGTTGTCCATTTTCCACCAAGGATGCTGCCTGACCCACTGAGTTCTTCCAGCAACTCTCCTTGTTATGCTCAGTCTCTATGTCCTTACTCTACTATGCACTATATTTCCAATATGGAAGCTTCTCTTTACATGTTTCTCACCAGTTCACTCTCCGCTTTGTTATACTGTTCCCACTGCACTCTCCATCTCTCTCTCACTCTCACTCGCATTTGCTCTCTCTCCATTATTCTCCATTTCCTTTCTCAGCCTTGCTGCTTTCATCCCACTTTGTGCTATTCCTGACTACAATCCTGTTGTGTTCCCGTACTTCCATTTCCTCTGGAATTACATTTCATTCCTCCTCTCCTCTCCTTACATGACAACTCTTTTGTCTCCTTTTCACCTCTAGCCTTTGCCACTCACACACCACCCATCGCCAATCAAACCCCCATCCCCTCACACCTATAAGGACACAAAGTGCTGGAGCACCTCAGCGGGTCAGGCAGCATCTCTGGAGAATGTGGACAGGCGAGTTTTCAGGTTAAGATCCTTCTTCAGACCTTTTGACTGCCACCTCACCAGTATCCACCTATCACTGAATCACCTATCACCTATCTGACAAAGGGTCTCGACCCGAAATGTCGCCCATTCCTTCTCTCCAGAGATGCTGCCTGTCCCGCTGAGTTACTCCAGCTTTTCTGTATCTATCACTTAGTCCTGCCCCCTCTCTCTTTTCCAGCTTTCTCCCCCCTTACAATCAGTTTGAATAAACATAATAATAATAATAATAATAATAATAATAATAATAATAATAATAATATGCAGCTTCCATCCGATGTCATAACTTAATATAACTTAAATAACTAATAAAATTTAATTTAGATATCCTGAGAACATGGTTTGTAAAAAGACCATTAAAACAGTAAAACCTCCTGAAGTCGATAATCAGCTCCTTGGTCTTGGAGGTGTTTAGGGACAAGTTGTTACGTGAGCACCAGTCCACCAGGTTCTGCATCTCCGCTCTGTAGTTTGTTTCATCACCGTTGGTGATCAGCCCGATCACCGTTGTGTCGTCAGCAAACTTGACGATGGTGTTGGTGTCGAATGCAGGAACACAGTCGTGTGTGAAGAGGGAGTAGAGCATGGGGCTCAGTACACAGCCCTGTAGTGTGCAGGTGCTCAGGGTGATAGTGGAGGACAGGTGCGGGCCCAGTCTCACTGCCTGCGGTCGCTCCGTCAGAAAATTCACGATCCAGTCGCATATCGGCGAGCTGAGGCCTTGCTGGTGGAGTTTGGTGGCGAGATTGGTGGGGTTGACCGTATTGAAGGTAGAGCTATAGTCTATGAAGAACATCATCTGTTTATTCCCTCCACAGATGCTACCTGATCCGCTGAGTTCCTCCAGCACTGTGCTTTGTTCGGGATTCCAGCATCTGCAGTTATTTATGCAGTTTGTTTCTATTTCCACTGTCAACAAATTGCTCTATCTACTACTCTAACCTTTCAGTGTGCAGTTTTTGGGGTGGCACAGTGGCGCAGCAGTAGAGCAGCTGCCTTACAGTGCCAGAGTCCCAGGTTCGATCCTGACTACGGGTACTGTCTATATGGAGTTTGCACATTTTTCCTAAGACCACGTGGGATTCCTCCAGGTAATCCGGTTTCCTCCTACACTCCAAAGAAGTGTAGGTTTGTAGGTCAAATGGCCTTCGTAAATTGTGCTTACATGTGCAGGATAAAACTAGTGTGAATGAGTGAACATTGGTTGGTGCGGGCTCGGTGGGCCGAAGGACCTTGTTTCACGCTGTATCGCTCAACTAAAGTCATAGAGTCATAGTCATGCAGCGTGGAAACAGGCCCTTCAGCCCAACTTACCCACACTGACCAACATGTCCCTTTTACACTAGTCCCACCTGCCTGCATTTGGCCCATGTCCAAAATATTTTGGGCGTCTACCCGATCTCTTCCTCTCAAGATTTTGTACACCTCTGTAAGATTACCCTCATGCCTCTAAACTAATCTACACTAATGGCACTAAACTAAACTGAGCTTTCATGTTGCCTGCGGAACTATGCACCATGAAGCTACTTCTGTGGACTAACCTCTATCTGGCTTGTGCCTCTGGAAATAACTTGTCTCAGCTAGTGTTCAAGATGCCATCTCTTCTTGAGTTTAGCGTGCGATCAATGGGGGCCTATTCAACTGAAAAAAGCACTTCAGAGTCATACAGTCATGGTGTCATGGAGAGGTAGTCTTAGAGTACTGAAGCAAGCTCTTTGGTCTACAGCAACTATTGAATGCTAATCCCATTTTCCAGCACTTGGCCTATGGGCTTCTGTGCCAGTTTAAGGAGCTTTTGAGGTACCACAGATATCGTTGAAAAGCAAGTACTTAATATGCGGGTACTATGTAAACTCTTGGCTTAAAGCTGACTTTAAATTGTCCTTAAATTGCCTTTGCTTTCAACTTAGAAGTCATCGGGATAAATGATCCGTTTACTAATAATCCAAGCAGGAGACAATGTAAATAGGCTTTAGCACTGAGAACTTAATTTCTTTTGAACCTTGCAAACACACAAACACCTTCCATTGGCAAATATCAAGAAGTAGCTGTAATTATGCAGAGAATGGCAGCGAATGCAAATAAGCTGAAAAGCCACAAAGAACACAATGACTGGAGTAATTTGACCCTTGCTATGATTAGTTAAGTGGCATTGAAATGCCAACACAACCCTCCATGGTACAGTGAAGTGCGCGCAAGAGAAAAGTCCATGCGGGAGAGAAAGAAAAGTCCCAAGATGTGCAAAACCATCGCTGACGTTTGGATTTACTGGTTCTTTATTCCATGGAACGAACTGTCGGAGGAGGCAGTTGAGGCAGGGACTATCGCAATGTTTCAGAACCATTTAGACCGATACATGATGGATAGGATAGGATTAGAGGGATATGGGCCATACACAGGCAGGTGGGATGTATAAATGGGACATGTTGGTCAGCATGAGCATGTTGGGCCGAAGGGCCTGTTTCCACACTGTATGACTCTGTGACGCACTCTATGGTTACATCCCACCACCTTGCAGGAGGAGGATTTCACCACTCTGCTGATATAGTTTACAACTGGAATAGACCAGCCTGTTAGTACAACTTATGTTTCTATTTGTCTATGTTTAGGTTTAGGTTTATTATTATCATGTGTATCGAGGTACAGCGAAAGGTTTTGTTCTGCATGGTATCCAAACTGAGTAGATAATATAATACATAAATACAATTAACTCAAACTCAAATACAGTCAGTAGAGTTAAAGGGAAGATGGAGAGTGCCGAATATAGTTCTCAGCATTGTAGTGCAATAGTTTAGAAATGCAGCTTGGAAACAGGCCTTTCAGCCCACCGAGTCCGTGCCGACCAGCGATCCCCATACACTAGCACTCTCCTACGCACGAGGGATAATTTACAATTTTGCCAAGCTAATTAGCCTGCAAACCTGTACATCATTGGAGTGAGGGAGGAAACCGGAGCATCCGGAGAAAACCCACGCAGGTCATGTGGAGAATGTACAAACTCCATACAGATATCACCCAAAATCAGGTAGCAACTCTACCACTGCGCCACTCGTGTCACACGTACCGGCAATCAGTTCAACAGACAAAGTCCAATGTACACAATGGGGTAGAGGTGCATCAGACAGCACCCTAGCTTTTGACAGGATCGTTCAGAAGCCTGATAACTGAGGAGAAGAAGCAATTGCTGAGTCTGGCGGAGTGCGTTTTCAAGCTTCTCTTGATGGAAGCAAGGAGAAGAAGGAATGTTCGGGATGGGATAGGTCTTTGATTATCTTGGCTGCTTTTCCCATCGGTTTCGGTCTAGAGACAATGCCCAATGCCTGCAATGAGGTAGAAATGAATCAGACAGTATTTATATATTTAGTACTGGCCCAATTCAATGAGGACACCAACCAAATATATATTTGGTGTCGAGACCCTTCCTCTGTCTGAAAAAGGGTCTCGACCCGAAACGTCACCTGTTCCTTTTCTCCAGATATGCTGCCTGACCTGCTGATTTACTCAAAAGTTTTGTGTCTATCATCAGTGTAAACCAGCATCTGGAGTTCCTTCCAACACTAAGATTAAACACTGTAGGGTTAAAACAAAATGCTGGTAAGTGGTGTACATCACTATAAAGTGCCTGATTATGTCACTGCCTGCCCATTGCCTGAGCTGCTCTCAATGCTGAGCTTGGAATGAAACCATTGATTGCGTCCACTTCCTGACCTCAGCAAGGATTAATTGGTAAAACAAATCAAGTTAGCTACAGAGAGAAAAAGTGTTGTGGGGGGTGGAGGTAGGAGTGGGGGTGTGTGCAGTGTTAGGGTGGGTGGAGGGGGAGAGAGCACTCGGGGAAGGTCAACTCCTGGCAGATGCTACCGTATTTGTTTAACAGCCTCTGAAGCTTGGGCAATCGCTGGGACAGGGCAGGGAAGGTCAGGCCAATTGTCTTCTGTCACCACACATAGTTACTGACTTCTCAGCGCAACAGCCTGTTCCAACCCAGCGCTCCGTCCCCTCTCCCCAGGACTGTCGTGGAGGAAACGTGCAGCTGCAACAGTGCCACGGTAACCATTAGTCATCCTGACACAAGTCACACAAAACTCTCACCCTGCAACGAGTGTTCATGCTAAAGCCTTTGTCAGCCACTCGCTTACCAGGGCTCGGAGAATGTACCTCGCTTTATTCCCCAGTCAAAGGGAGTGGGAGTCCAGGCTTTGTTGCAGAACATACATCACTCCTGGGTCCTTTCACCACCCAACATCCCCCAAAGGCTGCTCTGAAATTTACGAAATTAAATTAAGTTTCATGGCAAATATTTGCTGTTAATTTCCTTTTTAAGTAAGTCTTTCTGCTTAGAAAAGACAAATGCCAACATTTCCTCCATTGCACCATCCGTCATCATCAGTGTGTGGGCCCTGGAGATGGGGGGGGGGGAGCTGATTGCTTTGAGCACTGAAAACATTTGCCATGCAGGTTATCGTTAAAGCCTGTTCAATCCCAGACATTACAACTGGAAATACTTCAAAACCGAAGGGAGGGTGATGTGAAAAGTGAAAAGTGAAAAGCAGCCTCCGAATGATTGGGGCGGTTTGATTCGGTTGGTTAAGCAGCTCACAAAAGTTTTGCCCAAGTTTGTTCTTGATTGAACGTAGTCATTCCACACTTACAGCACAAACCAAGTCACTCATTCCAACACAGACCAGTTATTTTTTGAGTGAAACTGCTCGGTGAATGCATCCAGGTAAAAGTTGTGGAGAATGTTTAGAGTGAATACGTAGAAACAAGGAACTGCAGATGCTGCTTTACCAAAAGAAAGGCACTAAGTGCTGGAGTAACTCTGCGGGTCAGACAGCATCCGTGGAAAACATGGATAGGCGACTTTTATGTTCGGGACCCGTCTTCAGATTGAGATTGAATTTTCTGGCAGTATTTGCCAATAGTTTCCAACTAAAAAAGGTGGAAAGCTGGAATCTATGAATTTACATGCTGGTGCAGTGGTAGAGTTGCTGCCCTACAGCACCAGAGACCCAGGTTTGATTCTGACTATGGATTCTGTCTGTGCGGAGTTTGTATGTTCTCCCTGTGACCGTGTGGGTTTTCTCCAGGTACTCTGGTTTACTCCCACATTCTAAAGACGAACAGGTTTGTAGGTTTGATTTCATTTCAGTAGGTTCAGTAAAGATTGTAAATTGGTACTTGTGTATAGGATAGTGTTAGTCGGGGATCACTGGTCAGCGCAGACACGGTGGGCCGAAGGGCCTGTTTCTACGCTGCATCCATAAACTAAACTAAACTAAACACCATGAGAGTTAACAATTCTGTGTATCAGATTCTGTCTCCCATGACTGGCTTCTAATTAAGAGCTCTGCCGAAATAATCCCAATAAGAAATAGAGTTATAAACTCCATTTGTAAAGATAACTGATCAAAGAAGGAAACAGTGACAGTTGTATAACATGAAAATGCATTGTTAAATCAGGAAATGTACTTTTGGACAAAGTGAATCCCCCTCTGCTGTGGCCCTGCCCTGGCATGGTAAACCCTTGAACAACATGGCATGTTGCCGACAGGTCCATTCCAGACTGCAGGATTATGTGCTGGGGGATTTGCTGAAGCTTGGTGGAGCCAACTCGCTGGAGTTTAGAAGAATGAGGGGGGACCTCATTGAAACATACAGAATAGTGAAAGGCTTGGATAGAGTTTATGTGGAGAGGATGTTTCCACTAGTGGGAGAGTCTAGGACTAGAGGTCATAGCCTCAGAATTAAAGGACATTCTTTTTGAAAGGAGATGAAGAGAAATGTCTTTAGTCAGAGGGTGGTGAATCTGTGGAATTCTTTGCCGCAGAAGGCTGTGGAGGCCAAGTCAGTGGATATTTTTAAGGCAGAGATAGATAGATTCTTGATTAGTACAGGTGTCAGAGATTATGGGAGAAGGCACGAGAGTGGGGTTAGGAGATAGAGATAGATCAACCATGATTGAATGGCGGAGTAGACTTGATGGGCCGAATGGCCTAATTCTACTCCTATTCCTTATGACGCCAAGGCCCTGTGGGGGAAGGACCACAGGAGAGCTACTGCGGAAGCACTTTGGGGGGCAGGGTCAGGTGGGGACACACCCCAAACAAGGGAAGAGATATCAACCCAGGGGTCCACAGGAGTAGCAAGGAAGCTTGATATAAGTATGGTTTCATTATATTCACTAATTAATATAATGAATGTATGAACCCTGAGAATATTGGAAGAGTTGTTGCACTGCTCTTGTGTTGTACATATCTTTGGTCTTATTCAGAGTAAAGTTTAATTTTGGAAATAAATAAATACTGACAATGTTGTTTGAGATGAGTTTAGTTTATTACCACATGTACCAAGGTTTTGTGCATGCTAACCAGTCAGCGGAAAGACAATACATGATTGCAATTGAGCCATCCACAGTGAACAGATACAGGGGTAAAGGGAATAATGTGAATAATGTTTAGTGTGAGATAAAGTCCTGTAAAGCCCGATTAATGATAGTCCAAGAGTTTCCAATGAGGAGATCTTGAATCTTGCTGAAGGTAGTCCCAGAAATTCATCTCCTTAGTAAAGTACCTCTGAGGCACAAAAACTTTAGCATAATGCAGCAAGTGGGAGTGACTTAATTGTTTTTTTACACCTTTGCATAACAAAATGTTTTATTAGTAATTGAATTTTTCATATGTTTATCACTATGTTGCTTTTTTATATTCTAACATTCCTCCGCATTCTGCAGCAGACTTTGAACAAACTGGTGCCCACTATGGGAGGCCACTTTCAAATAATCCCTGCTTTAGATAAAGGCAATGCTGGTTTCATCCTTCCTCAAACACACTGCAGAAGAGATTATTCTCACTGTCCATGCCTGAATAATGGCTGGAAGCAAGTGGAGAAGATGGTTTGGATCTGACACGCCTGCTTTTTTCCGAATCAGAGCCCCATCCAATTCTCCAGCTGGGTCCTGCACTGGTTCCAGAAGTAGACAGACACAAGGGACTGCAGATTTTAGTTTAGTTTAGTTTAGTTTAGAGATACAGTACAGAAACAGGGCCTTCGGCCAACCGAGTCTGCACCGACCCGCGATCCTGTGCACAAACACTATCCTTCACACTAGGGCCAATTTACAGAAGCCAATTAACCTGGCACTGTGAGGCAGCAACTCTACCGCTGCACCACTGTGCTGCCTTAAATTAGCAGATGCTGGTTCAGAAAAAAGACACAAAGTGTTGGAGTCACTCTGTTTCCAGAGGTAATAAAAAGGAACTGCAGATGCTGGTTTTACCAAAGATAGACACAATATGCTGGAGTAACTCAAGGCAGCATCTCTAGAGAAAATGGATAGGTGACATTTTGGGTTGGGACCCTTCTTCAGACCTGAACCCAAATGAGTCTGAAGACAGGTCCCGACCACGACAGGTTTTCTCCAGGTGCTCCATTTTCCTCCCACACTTCAAAGACGTACAGGTTTTAGGTTAATTGGCTTTGGTAAAAATTATAAATTGTTCCTAGTCTGTAGGACAGTGCTAGTATATGGGGATTGCTGGTCCACACGGACTCGGTGGGCCGAAGGGTCTGTTTCTGCGCTGTATCTCTAAACTAAGCAAAATTAAGTTTAGCATTTCACGTAATGTTTTGGTGTTTGCTGATCTTGCGATTCAGCTGCCCAAGGATGCTGCAATACCCTCAGAAATTTTCATTTGTCCCATTGTTCTATGTGGGACTTTACAGTGTGAAAAATAGCAGCTGTACCTCTCCACATAGCAGGCATGATACAATGCAAGTTACTGGCTGTGAAATGCTTTGAGACAGTCTTAAGAGACCTGATGCGGCGCTACCTCAATGCCGGCCCTCTCTTATACTCTTCTCATCTACAGTGGACACGCTTATCTACAATCAAGCACTCATCATTTTGTTTTTTTCAGGAAGGATTACAACCACCGCCCTATCAAGATTTTTATAAATAACTTTGCAGTTCAATGTGCAGCATCCACACTGCCTAAAGCAATCCCCGTCATTTCTTCAGAAATTCTTCAACGTAAAACAATAAAGCGGATCTTTTGATATATAAAAAGAGAAAGACACAGAAGGCTTTAGTGGAAGGAAAATCACATTGGGTTTGCTTCACACTCCGACCATAGAGGTCTTGGATAGTAATGATTAAGCTTCATTGAGAATTTCACGCTTGTCGATTCCATCTGCGTTTGTTCAATTTCCTCCAGTGAAGGTCCTTTTAGTGCACACACTGTAATGTTCATCATATCATTAGTACGCCAGAGGTTGCATTAATGAGCGTGAAGCATGAAAACAGGGTCTTCAAAAAGACAAAAAAACAAATTCTGATTAAGCAGTGCATGCTCGGCATTTAGAAGCTGGCTCCGGGATTCGATGTTGCTGCGAACCAGTTAATGATATGCTAAGCCGGAGTGTCGGAGAATACAGTAGCCTCAGGAAATTGCAACAGTCCACTATCATTGCAGAAATCACCATTTCAGAGGAAATTAAACTTCCATTTTGCTTCTAGCTGTCACTCTCATGCAATGACACGAGGTGAGGTGGGTTTATGAGAGTCGGTTCAATAAATTGAGAATCTCGGCTTTGCTAATTCAGAGTGGAAAAGGGCAAGGTTGGGATGGGATGAGGAGCAGAATAAATGATTATTTGTCCTGCAATCGCAGGAGATGCATCAGCATCCAAGGGCGAAGGAAATTGCAGAGAATTGTGGACGCAGCCCAGATCATCATACAGACCAGCCTCCTTTCCATTGTCTCCATTTATACCTCGCGTCACCTCAGCAAGGCCAGCAGCATAATCAAGAATGATTCGCACCCTGGCTACTCCCACTTCTCCCCTCCCCCATCGAGCAAAAGGTATAGAAGTGCGAAAAACACACACACCTCCAGATTCAGGGACAGTTTCAGCCCCGTTGTTATCAGGCCTACCGACAACTGGAGAACAGTCCGGGACTTCTATCTACCTCATTGGGGACTCTCGGACTATCTTTGGTCAGACTTTACTGGCTTTATCTTGCACTAAACGTTATTCATGTTATTTGCTTCATCACGTATCTGTAAACTGTGGATGGCACGATTATAATCACGTATTGTCTTTCCGTTGACTGGTTAGCACGCAACAAAAGCTTTTCACTGTACCTTGCTATACGTGACAATAAACTAAACTAAAGTCAAATATATTCATCAATCCTATCCTCACACTACTGCCCTCCTGCTTCACAGCACATCTGCAAGAGGAAGATGACTGAACTTCGGGTAACGTTGATTACGCTGTGTGGCGATGTTTATGTTAAATCCTATCGTATATCGTGTTCACTTTATTTGTATGGCTGTATGGCAACTCAAATCTCACTGTACCAATTGGTGCATGTAACAATAAATGTAACTTGAACTTGAACTTGCCTGTGTAGGAAGGAACTGCGGATGCTGGTTTAAACCGAAAATAGACACTAAATGCTGGAGTAACTCAGCAGGACAGGCAGCATCTTTGGATAGAAGGAATGGGTGATGTTTCGGGTCCAGACCTTTCTTCAGACTGAATTGTCTGCTGCTTACCTTCTGCTCTCCTGAATGCCTCCTGATCTGGACTTTTTACATGAACTTTGCAAGGTGGAATTTCAGCAGAAGAGGATTCATTAGCTTTTTTTTTCTGTGGAGGAAAATCAAATCAGCACAAGAAAAGGAATATTTTGTTTTGTCTCAAAGTATAAACTTCAATACAGCTCCCTGCCTGCTTCACTGATGCAAGCTTGGAATGGCAGGAAGTAAACAGAAATGTTCCATCTGACTGAATGGTACTTGGGCATCGTTGGAAGTTAGATAAATTGTACACGCTGACTGTACAACAATTTCAACTCTTGGCAAAAAGATGCTCCAGCCACCAATTATATGTGCATACTTAGAAAGTGAAACTACTTCAGTGAAACACTTGATCCCGCTCTCCACACAAGGTCATGTTTGATCTGACCTTGGCCACAGCTCCTTTTTCCTGCCAGTTGCTCACAGCCCTTGAATCTCCGAGCCAAGAGGCAAGAGTGTTTTATTGTCATTTGTCAAACAGAACAATTCTTACTTGCAGCAGCACAACAGAATATGTAAATATGGTACTCCATAAACAATGTAATAAATGAAAAAAAGTTCAATATATATACTGAACTATTTTTTCAATTATATATACTGAACTTTCTTTCCATTATATCCACTGAATCTTTGTCTCAATCATTGTTTTGTATACATTATATATATGTTATTATATTATATATACATGCATACACACACAATTATATATATATAAAATATGATATAATATATATATATATATATGCTGCCTCACTCGCTGAGTTACTCCAGCATTTTGTGTCTACCTTCAATTTAAACCAGCATCTGCAGTTCTTCCTTATATTTATACAGTGGCTTGCAAAAGGTTTCATACCCCTTGAACTTTTCCACATTTTGTCACATTACAACCACAAACGTAAATGTATTTTATTGGGATTTATGTGATAGACCAACACAAAGTAGTGCATAATTGTGAAGTGGAAGGAAAATGATACATGGTTTTCAAATTTTTTTTACAAATAAAAAACTGAAAAGTGTGGCGTGCAAAAGTATTCAGCCCCCCCTGAGTCAATACTTTGTAGAACCACCTTTCGCAGCAATTACAGCTGCAAGTCTTTTGGGGTATGTCTCTACCAGCTTTGCACATCTAGTG
Organism: Leucoraja erinaceus; assembly: GCF_028641065.1. NCBI lineage: Eukaryota > Metazoa > Chordata > Chondrichthyes > Rajiformes > Rajidae > Leucoraja > Leucoraja erinaceus. The sequence goes on along the minus strand of NC_073394.1, from coordinate 26,333,878 downwards.
ACTGAAATTTTTGCCCATTCTTCTTTGCAAAATAGCTCAAGCTCAGTCAGATTGGATGGAGTGCATCTGTGAACAGCAATTTTCAAGTCTTGCCAGAGATTCTCAATTGGATTTAGGTCTGGACTTTGACTGGGCCATTCTAACACATGAATATGCTTTGATCTAAACCATTCCATTGTAGCTCTGGCTGTATGTTTAGGGTCGTTGTCCTGCTGGAAGGTGAACCTCTGCCCCAATCTCAAGTCTTTTGCAGACTCTAACAGGTTTTCTTCCAAGAATGCCCTGTATTTGGCTCCATCCATCTTCCCATCAACTCTGACCAGCGTCCCTGTCCCTGCCGAAGAAAAGCATTCCCACAGCATGATGCTGCCACCACCATGTTTCACAGTGGGGATGGTGTGTTCAGGGTGATGTGCATTGTTAGTTTTCCGCCACACATAGCATTTTGCATTTAGGCCAGAAACTTCAATTTTGGTCTCATCTGACCAGAGCACCTTCCTCCACATGTTTGCTGTGTCCCCCACATGGCTTGTGGCAAACTGCAAACGGGACTTCTTATGGCTTTTTTTCAACAATGGCTTTCTTCTTGCCACTCTTCCATAAAGGCCCGATTTGTGGAGTGCACGACTAATAGTTGTCCTGTGGACAGATTCTCCCACCTGAGCTGTGGATCTCTGCAGCTCCTCCAGAGTTACCGTGGGCCCCTTGGCTGCTTCTCTGATCAATGTTCTCCTTGCCCAGCCTGTCAGTTTAGGTAGACGGCCATGTCTTGGTAGGTTTGCAGTTGTGCCATACTCTTTCCATTTTCAGATGAGGGATTGAACAGTGCTCCATGAGATGTTCAAAGCTTGGGATATTTGTTTATAACCTAATCCTGCTTTAAACTTCTCCACAACTTTATCCCTGACCTGTCTGGTGTGTTCCTTGGGCTTCATGATGCTGTTTGTTCACTAATGTTCTCTAACAAACCTCTGAGGCCTTCACAGAACCGCTGTATTTATACTGAGATTAGATTACACACGTGGACTATTTACTAATTAGGTGACTTCTGAAGGCAATTGGTTGCACTGGATCTTATTTAGGGGTATCAGAGTAAAGGGGGCTGAATACTTTTGCACGCCACACTTTTCAGTTTGAAAACCATGTATCATGGGGGTGGTGGGAGGGGGGGGAGAGGGGGGGGGAGGAGAGGGAGGGGGGGAAGAGGAGAGGGGGGGGAAGAGGAGAGGGGGGGAAGAGGAGAGGGGGGAAGAGGAGAGAGGGGGGGGAAGAGGAGAGGGGGGGAAGAGGAGAGGGGGGGGAGAGGAGAGGGGGGGGGGAGAGGAGAGGGGGAGAGGAGAGGGGAGAGGAGAGAGTTGGGGAGAGGAGAGGAGAGGGGGGGAGGGGGGGGGTGGGGGGGGGAGAGGAGGGGGGGGGGGGAGAGGGTGGGGGGGGGGAGAGGGGGGGGGAGAGAAGAGGGGGGAGAGGAGAGGGGGGAGAGGAGAGGGGGGAGAGTGAGTACCTTTTTACTTCAACCCAAACAACTATTTGCAGGCAGTGCCTCTTTACCACTAACCATATTTTCATTCTCAAACCAAATTAAGGGTACTCACAGTGCTGTAGGCATTTGTCAGTGTCATTCAAAGCTCTAATTGAGGCACACCACTTGCAGAGACTGATTGAGGCACACCACTTGCAGAGACTGATTGAGGCACACCACTTCCTGGTTTTATAGTCGCTCCTCCTCCCTCCAGCAGGGGCAGCAGAGAGAATGGGGAATGTTATAAAAACATTAATATCTCTGTCAATTTTCATCGACGGGAAAAATCCTCGGCACACACGCGGCGGAGGGGGGGCAAGGTGGCCAAAAATGACGGCCGTAGGTGGCGGCGTACTCTTGGAAACCGCAGCACAGAAAGCCGAAACCGGTCAAGAACAGAGTTTTAGTAATATAGATATAGGTATATATATATATATATATATATATATACACACACACATACATACACACACCAAACTAACAAACAATAATAGTGCAGAAAGACAAAACCAATGTCCCCAAGTCTATGTAGTTCAGAGTTTATTTGGAGGTTGTAGTGTTTAATAGCCTGATGGCTGAAGCTATTACTGTACTTGGACGTTACAGTTTTCAGGCTCCTAGATCTTCTTCCCGATGGCAGGAGTGAAATGAGTGTGTAGCCAAGGTGGTGTGGGTCTCTGATGATGCTGGTTTCCTTTTTGAGGCAGTGACTTCGGTGGTGGGGTGGTCAGTGCCCGTGATGGACTGGGCAGTGTTTGCCACATTTTGCAGTCTTCTCCACTCCTGGGCATTCCTATAAAGAAAAATCCTGCCTGTCTTATTTCTGAATAACTCTCGATTCACCTTCATTTCTCACTGAAATTTTAAAGAATTTCAACAGAATTTTAAAGATTCAGATCTCTCGAAAAAAAAAGAAAATCCTCTATCCCGGAGTCATACAGCATGAAAACAGACCCTTGAGCTCAACTTTCCGAAGCTGACCAAGTTACTCCATCTACGCTAGTCCCAACTGCTCATACCTGGCCCATATCCCTATAAACTTTCTCCATCCATGTACCTATCCAAACGCTGTTATAGTACCTGCCTCAATTACTGCCCCAACTGCTCATTCCATATATCCACCAAAACATTCCCCATCATTTTCCTGTTGAATCTTTCCCCACTCATCTTAAACCTATGTCCTTTGATTCTGGATTCCCCTACTCTGGGTGAAAGACTGTGCATTCATATATCTGTATGCCTTATTCTGATTCCCAGGCCACTAGTTATAATTCTCGCTCTGTCTGTACAGAGAAATTCTAAATGGTCGTTAGTGTGTAGGATACTGACAGTGATAGTGGAAACAAGCCATTTGGCCCACCGAGTCTGTGCCGTCCAGCGATCACCCGCACACTAGGAACGTTTTACAGAAGTTAATTAATTACAAATCTGCACGTCTTTGAAATGTAGGAGGAAACCAGAAAACAGCCATAGAAAACCCACACAGTCACAGAGAGAAGGTACAATCTCTGTACGGACATCACCTGTTGTTACAAGGAAACAGGCTCAAGGATCTGACTAGTAGAACAGAAAAAAGGCACACTCGTCCGTTAAGTTACAAATCAGTTTTATTAGCACGAGAGTGAACAAAAACAATACTTATCTCGGTATGCGCGGGGCCCGTTTTACAGCAGCCCATCTCCATCACTCTCTGCCTCCGTCCGCAGCGCTGATCGCAACCCCGCTCGTCAAGAACTACCTCATGGCTTACCGGCACCTGCCTTTAAACAGGCAGAAATCCTATTCCTTTTCTCCAGAGATCTTAGCTGACCTGCTGAGTTACTCCAGCTTTTTGTGTCTATCTTCCATCTTAGACATAGCCCACCCCACCATCCAGGCCAGGCCATCCTCCCATTGTTACTATTAGGCAGGAGATACAGAAGCCTGAAGATGCACCCCCCCCCCCACCCCCACCCCCAACCCCAACCAGGTCCAGAAACAGCTGCTTTATGACAACCATCAGGTCTTGAAATGACCTGCACAACCCTAATCCTTCCTTGCCAACAGAACACTATGGACCACCTCTTGCACCACCATGGACTTATTTTTCTAAGTGTATTTTTGCTCTAAACTCTTATTTTTCGCAGTCTTTCTTTTTCCTGACTTGGTTCAATTGTATAATTTATGTTTTTGTGTGTTGTCTGTGTCTATGATGTTGCTGCAAGCGAGATTTTCATTGCACTTGCATCTCACAGTACCTGTGCACTACAACAATAAACCTGAGTTGACTTGAGTTGAACCGACCATGAGGATCTAGAGGGATAACAATCTTTTAAAAATATCTCACCTAGAAACACCAATATCATTTGTCTCATCATAATTCTGCTATTAGACTTTAGACTTTACTTTAGACATTAGTGGAAACAGATCCTCCGGCCCACCGAGCTCATGCCAACCAGCGACACTAGCACTGTCCTACACACTAAGGACATTTTACAATTTACAGAAGTTAATTAACCTACAAGCCTGTACGTCTTTGGAGTGTTGGAAGAAACAAGAGAAAACTCATGTGGTCACAGGAAGACTGTACAAACTCCGTACAGACAGCACCCATAGTCAGGATCAAACCTGGGTCTCTAGCACTGTAAGGCAGCAACTCTACCGCTACGCCAATGTGCCTGCCCCAGGGGGTCACCTTTTCTGGTCCCCTATCATCCAGCTAAGTCTGGCACATATTATCATGGCAACAACGGGTTTCAGACCAATCCAACAGGACTACATCTCAGGCAACATATTTGTGAATGAATTTAATGGAAGTTCCATTCAGATATAAGTTGCGCATTGTTGGACACAACTGTCCAATCAAGGTCATAATCTCATCATAACCAAGGAGTACTGCAAATAAACTTCAAACTTTGGGATAATGCTGAACCCAGGCACTTTCTGATAAAATGCTATCATATAATATATATGAAAATGTTGCACTGTGCAAGTGAACGTCTAGGTTCTATGGCAGGGCCTGATCTATAGTGAAAGGTTGGACAGACTAGGGCATGATTCCTTGGAGCACAGGGGGATGAGGGATGATCTTATCGAGATGTATAAAATCATGAAGGGAATAGATAGTGTCAATGCACAAAGTATTTTACATGAGGTGGGGAATCAAGAATCAGAGGACATTGGTTTAAGATAAGAGGGGAAAGATTTAATACGAACCTGAGTGGCAACTTTTTCACTGAGATGGCATTGGGTATATGGAATGAGCTGCCAGATGAGGTCATTGAGGCAGGTATTATAACAGCATTAAAAGACACTTGGATAGGTAAATGGAAAGATTTAGAGGGATATGGGCCAAATACGGGCAACTGGGATTAGCTCTGATGGGGCAACTTAGTTGGCATTTTGAATTGGGTGAAAGGCCCAGTTTCCATGCTATATGACTATGACTATATGATCATCTAACTGAACACAGATTAGCAGGTTTTCAAATATGGGGTAGCTTTAAATGTGGAATCACATTTGCACCAGGAATCCATGAGGTGAGTTGATGAACAGTAACTCTGATGATGTAGAGCAGACGGGCATCGTTTAACAGATCTGGGTTCCCGTTCCACAGATGGTGGAGCATAATGTGAGGGATTTGTTGGGGATGAGGGGGACACATTCTGGAAGAATTAGCTTGAACTGGAGAGCCCAAGTTTCAGGAGACCATGTCTAGCATCAAGCATGTTTTCCCACCAGATTGTTGCCTTGTAGCCCCTGTTCCATCAACAACCTTGGACCCTCACCAATGTTTCTCAAGATGCAGTTGATTTTCAGATCCAGTGTACTTACTGTCCTTAGTGCAAGGTGTATGCAGATGTAAATACAAGCTTCATAAAGTGTCAGATCTTCATCATTCTTGCAGTTTAAAATGTGTAATGTTGGCGTCTTGTTCCAGTTAATATCCTTGCAGCCATCTCTTTGTGCTTCTTCCTGCCTTTACCTTTGTTCTTCTTAGATGTGTCATGTACAGCATTCCTATCTCTTAGCCCAGTCTAAATGGCCAGATATGTCTTCCTTCATTAGCTTCTTCAGCTTAAACAGTTACAAATGTGTTCATCATCATTGTACATATTCTTTTGTGACCGGTCTGACCACTAAACACTGGACCATTGTCGTCAATAAGCATTGACAAGAATGGGCGATGAATGGTGGAATCACAGATATTGCTGGCAACCACATGGTTTTCCTGCTTTGCTTGTCATATCAAGTCAAACAGAGCACCCTGCAACATCACCATGTGTAGGATGCGACATGAACTAAGTATTCACAGAACTTTTTTGTGTGTTGAACTGTGATCTTTCAATGTCAAATCAAAGCCGTGAAAAGCACAGTAGGGCATATGCAGTCACAGAGATTAGTCATTGGGGACATCCATTGTGTGCTCTGTCACTACTGTTGACATCTGTGTCCTGTTTGACTTATTTTGGGCTTGCCATGCCAAAATTGACAGTTGTTTTGCAAGACACTGAATTACACTCCTTTTACCTGAGAATGAGAGCAACATTATCTACGCAAATCATTATGGCAGTGACATAGAATCCAAAGGAATGGTTTACAGGCAATTCCTGCATTAAGGTTGGGTTGCTATTCTAGAAAATATTCACTATTCCCATTTTCTGTGATTCAAACCTTTTTTTTCCATTAAATTCCATGATATAAGCAGAGGTGTATTCCTTTAGTTTTAGAGGTCTGACATTTGGCTGCAGCAAGGCAACATGCCCATTGGCCCACCGAGTCCTCGCCGACCACCAATCACCCCGTACACAATTCTATCCTACACACCAAGGACAATTTACAGAAGCCAATTAACCTACAAACCTGCACATCTTTGTAGTGTGGGAGGAAACCAGAGCACTCTGAGAAAACCAACTCGGTCACAGCGAGAACGTACAAACTCTGTACAGACTGCACCCTGTACAGTGCCAAAATATGGCAACTGCATTTGTGGGGTTGTGCAAATGATTTTCACTGTGCTATAAGTACATGACAATAAAGAACCATTGAAACCATAGAGGGGATCGAACCCGGGTCTCTGGCACTGTAAGGCCGTAACTCTGCCACTGCGCCACTGTGCCTGCGCCCATGTTCCTGAGGGATGATTCTCCCTCATATTAGATTCTGTTGACAATTACAAAATACACCACCACAGTTATTTAAGAGCTGAGGCTAATGTTTAACTCAAAGAATGGACAAAGCCCGTGTCAAAGAAACATCAAATTTTGTGGATTTTTATTTTTAGTTACTTAGTTCTAAGGGGCCATTATGATCTCGCTGTGACGGCGAGGGTTTCCTCTGGTTACATCCCACATCCCAAAGATGTGGGCGTTTGTAGGTTAATTGGCCTCTACAAAATTGTGCCTGGTGTGCAGAGAGTGGAGGAGAAAACGGGATAACATAGAACTAGTGTGAATGGGTGACTGATGGACAGCATGGACATGGTGGGCCGAAAGGCCTGTTTTCATCCCTCCTCATCCTCCTGCACACCAGAGACCCAGCCTACTCAACCTCTCACAAAAGCCCACACCCTCTAGTCCTGCCAACATCCTTGTAAATCTTTTCTGAACCCTTTCAAGCTTGACAATATCTTTCCTATAACATGGTGCCCAGAACTGAACACAATATTCCAAATGCAGACTCATCAACGTATTATACAACTACAACATGACCTCCCAACTTCTATACTCAATACTCTGACTGATGAAGGCCAGTGCCAAAAGCCTTTTTGACCACATTATCTACCTGTGACTCGACCTTCAAGGAACCATGCACCTGTACTCCTAGATCCTTCTGCTCTACAACACTATCCAGAGGTCGACCATTTACTGTGTAGGTTCTGCCCTATGTCCGACATCCCAAAATGCAACACCTCACACTTCTCTGTATTAAATTTTACCAACCATTCCTCCACCCACCTGGCCAATCGATCCAGATCCTGCTGCAATCTTTCACAACCTTCATTATTTCCAAAATCGCTCAGCTTGGTATCATCAGCAAACTTGCTAATCTTGCCCTGTATGACAAACATTAACGAGCCCAGCACCGAACCCTAAGGCCCACCACTAGACACAGGCCTCCAGTCCGAGATGCAACCTTCTACCATCACCCTATGTTTCCTTCCATGGAGCCAATTTGCTATCCATTCAGCAATCTCTCCTTGGATCCCCTGCGATCTAACCTTCCAGAGCAGCCTAACATGCTGAACCTTGAAATCCTTATTGAAATCCATGTACATAACATCTACAGCTCTGCCCTCTTCGACCTTTTTGGTCACGTTTCCAAAAAAAATCAGATTTGTGAGACACAACATACAAAACCATATTGATTATCCCTGTAATGTCCGTATAACCTATCCCTCAGAATACTCTCTAGTAACTTTCCAACTACAGATGTTAAGCTCACCGGCCTATAGTTCCCAGCATTTTCCCTGCAGCCCTTCTAGAAAAGAAGCACATTTGCCACTATCCAGTCTGCTGGCACCTCTCCTGTATTTAAGGAAGACTCGTAAATTTAATCCTGGGCTCCCGCAATTTTCTCTCTAGTTTCTCGCAATGTCCTCGGATATATCTGATCAGGCCATGGAGATTTGTCCACCTTCATACACGACAGTACCTTCAGTACTTCTTTGACGGTAACACTAACGGCTCTCAAGACATTTCCATTGACTCCCCAAGTTCCTCCGTCCTATTGTCTTTCTCCTCGGTAACTACGTAGGAGAAATACTAATTGAGGGCTCCACACAGAGGTGACCGCTTTGATTCCTGAGAGGTCCCACTCTCTATCTAGTTACCCTTTCCCCCCTTATCTACATACCTATAAAGGTCTCATCTTGTATGTATGTATGTATGCGTGTGTGTGTCCGTATATGTGCATGTGTTTTTCTACCTTAGTCAAAACGCTACGCGCTAACACTTAAATTTTTACATATTCTGACATCCTATATTTCACAAGTTATTGATGATTCAAGTTTAAAAAAAAGCAAAAAAAAGTTCTCACACACAGCCTTTTTCCAAGACTTTCCACTGATGATGTCACAATCCCACTCACAGTGCACCAATCACAATGGGCTCTCAAGCTGCCGAGTGAAACCTCCCCCCCCCCCCCCCCCCTCCACCCACCCCCCCCCCCCCCCTGGTAACGGGTTCTCACATCCCCTACTACAACAATCTTATTTGACCTGTAGCTGTCTGCAATCTCCTGGCACGATTGTTCTTCTAATTCCCGTTGACTATTCGGGGGTCTGTAGTACACTCCTAACAAGGTGATCATCCCTTTCTTGTTCCTCAGCTGGTCAACAGCAACGTTTTGGGTCAAAACCTTTTTATCAGACTGAGAGTCTGGGGGAGGGGAAACTAGAGGTAAGAATAGGCTCAGAACATAACAGAGCTGGCACCGAAGACCAATGAAAGGTGGAGCCTACAATGGTCCATTGTTGGCTGTTGAAGGGGTGATAAATAAGGGGATGTATGGATGTGAACAGTGGGACTAGTGGAATGACTAGGGTGGGGGAGGAGCAGAGAGAGAGAGAGGGAATGCAGGAGTTACTTGAAATGAGAGAAATCAATTTTCGTACCGCTGAGTTGAAAGGTGCCCAAGCGAATTATGAGGTGCTGTTCCTCCAATCTGCATGTGGCCTCACCCTGACAGTGGAGGAGGCCCAGGACAGAAGGTCAGTATAGGAATGGGAAGGGGAGTAAAAATCTTTGGCACCCATGAGACCGCATAGGCTAAGCGGACTGTGCGTAGATCTTCAGGAAAGACACAAAGAGCTGGAGTAACTCAACAGGTCAGTCAACATCTTGGGAAGAATTGGATATGTGACGTTTCAGATTGGGATCCCTCTTCAGACAAATTGTAGTGGGATGGGTGGGGAAGATGAAAAGGAGGTGAGGGCAAGACACGTTAAACTTTAGAGATACAGTGCAGAAACAGGCCCTTCGACCCACTGAGTCCACGCCAACCAGCGATCATCCCGTACACTAGCACTATCCTGCACACTAAGGGCAATTTACAATTTTAGCAAAGCCAATTAACCTATAAGCCTATACATCCTTGGGTAACCGGAGTACCCATAGAAAACCCACGCAGTCAGGGAGAACGTACAAACTCCGTACAGACAGCATCCGTGGTCAGGATCGAACCCGGGTCTCTGGCTGACAGAAAAAAAGGGAATTCTCTCAAAACGATCAAATCCTTGGAAAACTGTGGGGATAATCACCATGATGCCCCCACTGCAGAGTGCATAGCCAGCATATGTCTAGAAAGTGGTGGGCACTCTGCTTACAACATAAGGTGGATGAGGCATAGGGATAGCTCTGGCAAGGATGTGACAAATTTTGACTGAGGGATCAATATGTAACTTTCCAGGTTCAGGTCTCCGTTTGGAGTCCTGCTGAGCTGTTTCCAGTTTAAGTGCATTTCTTTCACAGACTGTCAGCCCAGTGTGTTATTTTATTGTTGGATGCAAGTAGAGTCAGATATAGTTAATGCCGTCAGAAGCATCTTTTATTGCGACTTGAATGTCACATGGTGTTGGCCAGGGGGGAGGGGAGAGAGCGGGGAGGGTGGGGGGGGGGGGGGGGGTTTGCAGAAGCAATAGGTACTTTTCCACACAGACTTCGACAGGCTTTCCTATTCATTTTCCTCATTAAGAACAGGCAAAATAAAACTACTCATTCACGATGCCTGACACACAAGAACTACCAAACCCTTTGTTTTGGCCTTTTTGTTCGCATTTCTGAAATGTTTGATTTTCATCTGCAATCACTTCCACGCGGCAGTTTTCGATGCTTTGTCCGACCTGTTTCTTTTTCTATTTCTCCTGCCACACACTTTTTAATTTCTTTTTATCATATTCCCCTCCCTTGAAATACTCTTTTGGCAGGGTCTCCCTTTCAGCCTTTATTTGCAGTCACATTGGCTTTCTTTCTTTTTGCCCTCCTCCTTATACCTCTCTCTTAAACACACCCACACAGAGTCAAATGCTGTCACACTTGTTTTTGTCCCTACAATAAAACATAGCAATGGAGGCATAGTTCTGATGCGGATTCCTTTATTTCGAGGCTTGCACAAAAAAAAATATAGCTCGCTTTGTGGCAGGGACTAATGGATTATTATACATGTTAATCCCCCTCCTCAGTCTGATGTGGCTGCACTGTTGTGAAAGTCTTGGTTGTTGGCTTGTGGCCCAAGTACACGGAATGCAGAGGAAGAGCGGTGAAAGCACAGAATAGCTGAGGCTTCTTTATACAAGGCAAGCTCAGTGACCTGTGGGGGTCACAGATGGTCCTCCTGAGCTCCGCCAAAGCCAGTCATTTATTATCATTCGAAGCACTAGGCCTTGATCTTTTGTGATCTGCATCTCCAACTGCGCCCACTGCGGCTGCTGAAACTTGCCTAGCAACCGGCAAACAAGAACAAAGCTCCTATTCCAGTTCAGTGAAAGCCAGATTTGCTTTTGACCCTAAAAATACATTTTCTGTGACAGCCTCTGTTTCTACTGTCTGAAACCCAGGATGGGGCAAAGGGGGAGGGTTTACATCATAGGTAGCAAAGTTCAGTGACATTCAGATTAGGTATTGGAGGCCAGGAGAGCACGTTGCATGACTGGAAATTCATTATACTATTTAAACTTGGTCTGAGCTTTAAAAAAACAGTGCCCTCCCCTCTTAAATTCCCTGGCTTGTCGCTGCTGTGTCCAACTTCACTTGCCTGGATTTTCGCCAGCGGAAAGATGTCATTATTATTCTCATTTTAGCCCATTTCCAGTGATTTCACTTCTACTAAATACCTTAGCAGCAAAATGCCCTGTGCAATGAAACTGTGCAGATGCACCAAACGATGCAGGAGGTGATAGCAAGTTAACTTGGTTCAAATTTGATATTTTGGCATGTCAGTTTATTTTTTCTCAGGTTGGCCTGGCCTCAGTCTTATATGTTACTGCACTTCTTGGCTACAACTTCAGTGTGCCTGCATTTTGATGCAAGATCAAATTTTAATTTAGGTTTTCTATTATTAAAATATCAACAATCTTATCATACAATATATATTAAATTATGACAGGCATAGATAAGGTGGACAATCAGAACCTTTTTCCTATGGAGGAAATATCAAAAACTAGAGGGCATTCCTTTAAGGTGTGAGGGGCAAAGTTTAAAGGAGATGTGCGGGGTAATTGTTTTACACAGAATGTGGTTAATGCCTGGAACATTCTACTCTGGGTGGTGGTGGAGACATATACGATAGAGGTGTTTAAGAGGGTTTTAGATGGGCACATGGAGATGTGAGATGTGGATCACATGCAGGCAGATGAGATAAGTTTACCATGGCCTTTTGTTGGGCCGAAAGACCTGTTCCTGACTGAAGAGAGGGCAGGACAAAGCATAGCTAGTAGTAGGTTGAGAGGTGGGTCTGGGCCTAAGATTAGTTCCAATGCTCCTTGTGGTCTGGTCTTCATCATCTCCTTCAGACCTTCCATCGCAATTGGCACAAGAGGAATTTCTACCTTTTGTCAGAATCAGAATCAGAATCAGAATCAATTTATTTGTCATTTGGACCCCTGGAGGTCCAAACGAAATGCCGTTTCTGCAGCCATACATAACATACAAATAGACCCCAGACACAACATAATTACATTTAACATAAACATCCATCACATAACTGTGATGGAGGCCAAATAAACGTATCTCTCCACTGCACTCTCCCCCCCCCCGATGTCAGAGTCAAAGTCATAGCCCCCGGCTGGCGATGGCGATTGTCCCGCGGCCATTAAAGCCACGCCGGGTGGTGCGAGGTCGCACACCGGGTCTTGGTGTTAGAGCCCCCGGTGTGCGCTCGCAGAGTCCGCGGCCATTCCAGCCGCGCGGGGCAGCGGTGTCAGGCCCCGCTCCAGGAGCTCTTCGACCCCGCAACTCGGGCGGGAGAAGTCGCCGCCGCAGAAGCCCCGAAAAGCGGTCTCCCCCCAGGGAGCCGTGGGCTCGGCGCCGTCGTCCACAGACCTGTAGCGAGCCTCCGACTCTCCAGCAGCAGCAGCAGCAGCAGCAGCAGCAGCAACAGCACCAGCAGCAGCAGCGCTCCTCCACCGCTCCGGACCCGGCCAGCTCCGCGACGGTGAGGTGAGTCGACACCTGAGTCCCCGGTCTCTTCCTGTTGGAGGCCGCTCCTCGTTACGGCCTCAACGACGACTGAGACCCGACGAGAAAAGGTCGGGTCTCAGTGCAGGGAGAGATTCAAAAAGTTTCCCCCCCCCTCCCACCCCCCCCCCACCCCCCCCCCCACACACACACACCCAAACATAAAATAACAAACACTACATAAAAACACAGACAAAAAATAATAAAAACGCGGACAGGCTGCAGAGGCCGCTGCTGGCCAGAGCCGCGCCGCCTACCGGATTTTGTCTTTGCCTCATGGTTGTTTCTTCCTATTCCTGTCTCTCAGATGTTTAGTCGAGCCTGATTTAGTTTAGTTTAGAAATACAGCACAGAAACAGGCCCTTTGGCCGACCGAGTCCAAGGCGAGCAACACTAGATCTATCCGCACACAAGAGACAATTTACCAGTTAACCTACAAACCTGTAGTCTTTGGAGTGTAGGAGGAAATCTGAGCACCTGGAGAAAACCCACAGTCATGGGAATAATGTGCAAACTCTGTACAGACAGCACCCGTAGTCAGGATCGAACACAGGTATCTGGCGCTGTAAAGCAGCAACTCTAACGCTGCGCCACCATGCCGCCCACTGTGCCATGTTCTGAGAAGTCCATGGGAAAGATAGGTAGAGGCAAAACATGGTTGGCCACTAGTGCCCTGAAATCAGGAAGAATGAAATGTGGAGATGCTTCACAAATCTTGCTCTACCACAGATGCCCCATATACTTGTACAAGTCATCTTTCACCTGCCATTGCTGAGCAATAATCCTATTCCTTTTCTCCGGAGATGCTGCCTGACCCACTGAGTTACTTCAGAATTTTGTGTTTTTCTTCGGTGGGCTGAAGTGCCTGTTTCCAATCAAAAAACACATTTTTGCATCTTCCCCTGATCACTACTTGAAGCTTCATCCTGCCAGCCTTTTTTAAAAAGCACCACTGCTATGTAGAAATAAGGAACCGCAGATGCTAATTTACAAAAAAGTCACAAAGTACTGGAGTAAATCTGCAGGTCAGGCAGCATCCATGGAGAACTGGGTCACCCTGGAACCTATCCTCGTTCTCCAGGGATGCTGCCTGACTCACTGAGTTACTCCAGCACTTTTTTCTATACTTGCATTTGCGGTTCCTTTTCCTGTACCTCTTTCAGCCTAACATACAAGAATTGTGCTGCTGAAAAGTCAGTAGGTACACAAATAGGCCGATCGTGTATTATCTGGCACAGTTAACAACTGAATAGTTAGAAGCACCTCCTCTAAGGTGCAACACTACTGTAAATCCTCTGTGGGTAGTTGCGGTGAAGGTGGAAAGGCTTTGGCGTACTTCAAAGGCTGTACATTGACCAGCTTAGGAGATGCCATCCAGATGGCAAATGGGCCAACCCTAACCATAAAACCACATGGACGCATTCCTTCTATCCACATACACCATCATACAAGTGAAAGACAATTACTGTGCTCTACGCCAGCAGGGATTAGGCTCAGATAATCCTTTGTACCAATTCTATTTGTCTGGCAATATTGCAGAGTAAATACATTATCCGTGCTGAAAGGACAAAGGCCTTGGAAATTCATCAGGCTCCATGGCACCCCTGGGTTTTAAAATGGCTCTGTTCCACAAAGATAGGTTGATTAACGCAGTTCCATCCATGGATAAGCAGCCATGTTCCCAGGACCCACCAGAACATCGAGATGCTTATGCAGTTGAAGGTAAATGTTCTCACTATTACAAGCCTGAAGCAACAGATATCATCGGCACTTTATCCGAGACCAGCCACATCGAAGCTATGGCCAAGAAAGCACACCAATGCCTCTACTTCCTTAAAAGGCTCAGGAAGTTCGACACGTACCCAACAACCTTCACCAACTTCTACAGATGGGCTGTGGAAAGCATTTTATTGGGATGCATCACAGCTTGGTTTGGGAACAGCTCCATCCAAGACCGCAAGAAATTGCAGAGTTTTGGACATAGCCCGGAACATCACACAGGTCAACCTCCCTTCTATTGATTATCTACACCTCATGATGTCTTGGCAGGGCCGGCAACATAATCAAGGACTCATTTCAACCTGGCCTCTCCCTCTTCTCCCCTCTCACATCAGGAGGTTGCAGAGGTTTGAAAACATAGTCCTCCAGATTCTGGAAAGTTTCTTCCCAGATGTTATCAGGCAACCAAATGGTTCACTCATGAGCTAGAGTGCGGTTCTGACCTGCCATCTACCTCATTGGAGACCTTTGAACTTTAATCAGACTATATCGCACTTCAATGTTATATCTTTAACTAAGTGTTGTATCCATAATCACTTTGGCAATTTTATCGGCAAATGCCAGCAATTGTCACAGTCGTAGCAGGTTGCCGAAAAACCGGCGACTGGCCACCCTGCGACAATGTCTATGACAAGCTAAGACAACCTACCACCTGGTCGATGTCAAGCTATGGCAAGCTATCGACAACCGGCAACCCATTGGGACATCCACCTACGATCATACCTACAGCAACCGACGACCACACAGGCGACAACCTACGATACCAGCGACAAGCTGCGACAAGCAACGACCCTGTCAGCGACCACTGAAGACAGCTGAAGGCAATTCAGTCGCTGGTACCTGTCGCCGGATGACGTAGGTTGACGTAGGTAGCCGCCAATGGAATTCACCTAAGTCAGCACCCAGCGACAACCAACGGCATCTGGCGCCAACCTGGGTCATCCTGGCGACAACCTATGACAGCACCTTTAACAGGAGGACAAGCTACGTCAAGCACACAGTCGCCGAAAAGTTTCGAACATTTCAAAATCCAGCGGCGGCCAGAAAAACGTTACGACTCTTTAGGCGACTGGAGGACACTAACAACCATACAGGCGTCACCGCGCGGAATGTGGCGACAGCTTCCTCGTCTGCAGTCGCTGAAAAAAGATACGAATTGTACATGGATTTGTGCTATTCAAATCTTGAATATGATATACCTCATTTGTTTCCATTAGGGAGGGAAAGACAACAGCAAAATACAAATGATGAATTAGTGAAGGAAACAGAAAGTGCTGGAAATACTAAACCGTTCAACTGTTACTCTATTGTTGGGTCATCCATCTGAAACATTAACGCTATTTCTCTTTCCACAGATGCTGCCTGACCAGATGAGCATTTCCAGCTTATTTTCTGTTTTTAATTCTATTTTTCAGCATCTGCAAAAATTATTTGTTCTTAGATTTTAATTGATCACCCTGTTTCCCTGGTTCCAAAACTGGTTTCCCACCTGTAGTGGCAGACCTCCTTGTAGATCTGTGTGACTGGGCTGGAAGCACACACGAGGGAGGTGCGCATACTACTGTCTGAAGATGATGGGATAAACCTTGCACCTCACTAAGTGGCTGGAATATAAATGACAATTAAACCTTACCTGTCCCATCCCTACAATTTTGCACTCTGCAAAACAACAATTTTCTATCGGATCATAAGACCATAAGGCATGGGAGCAGAATTACGGCATTCAGCCCATCGAGTCTGCTCATCGATTTTTCCCTCTCAACCCCTTTCTCATGCTTTCGGTCTGTAACCTCTGTAATAGGTAACAGATAATACTATATTTAAATGCAGTCAACTCAAACTCAAGTGCGATAGTTTGAGCAAAATGGAAGGTTCAGAGTGCAGAATATAGCGTGTAGGAAAGAAACACAGATGCTGGTTTAAATCAAATGTAGACACAAAATGTCGGAGTAACTCAGCGAGACAGGCAGCATCTCTGGAGAGAAGTAATGTGTGACATTTTGGGTCGAGACTTTTCTTCAGACTGATCAGTGCAGAATATAGTTCTCTGCATTACAGTGCGTTAGTGTCCTACCTTATAGAAGGACCATTCAGAAGCCTGATGGCAGAGGGGAAGGAGATGTTCCTGAGTCTAGTGGTAGTGCTTTCAAGCTTTTGTTCTGTACACGTTTCAGATGTACTGAACGTTGTTTACTAAGATACATTATCTTAAATGACAGATTGTTAGAGGACTGAAGCCCTTACTACCCAGTTATAGTCTGTGGTCTCTTCAGCAGTGTTATTTGATTTCCCCAAGGGTACAACAGCCCTATGAAAAGCATTCGGACTGTTTCCAGGGAAAGTCTGCCACTTTCATGTTGGTGCCCATCTCCTTTCACTATGTACTTACAGGGAAATTGCAGTGTAACTGTAACAAGGGATCACTTGCTGGCAAAGATTCTGACTGTTATGCTTGGAACCACTTATATCCTGTGTTGAAAAGACATATAAATCAGTTGCACTCTTCTGACACATAAAATAATTTTGGATGTTAGCTATAGTTTTTTATCACTCTAGTAGTTGCTGCTGATCACTGTCCGGTAGTAAGTGCTGAAAGAAGTAAGTGAGAGGATATTGAGTACACCAGCACCAAGCTTCCTGTAGATGAATGATTGTTGACAGGTGCTAGTTAGACCTAGGTTTAGTTTAGTTTAGTTTAGTTTATATGTAGAAAGGAACTACAGATGCTAGTTTATACCGAAGATAGAGGCAAATTACTGGAGTAACTCAGCGAGTCAGGCAGCATCTTTGGAACAAAAGGATGGGTAACATTTTGGTTCGGGACCCTAGTTTAGTTTAGTTTAATTTAGTTTAGAGATACAGGGTGGCAACAGGCCCTTCAGCCCACCAACTATGTGCCAACCAGCGATCACCCTTACACCAGTTCTATATTATCCCAGTTTTGCACCCGACACACTTGGGATGATTTACAGAAACCAATTAACCTACAAACCTGTACATCTTTGGAACAATGTGTGAACAATGACCACAGAAGATTTATCTAGTTACTGCTTTCATGGAAGCTACTTTAAACTTTAGATTTTAGAGATACAGAAACATGCTCTTCAGCCTGTGCCAATCAGAGATCACCCCGTACACTAATACTATCCTACACTCTAGGGACAACTTACAATTTTTACTGAAGCCAATTAACCTACTAACCTTTATGTATTTGAGGTGTGGGAGGAAAAGAGAGACAGCACCCGGAGAAAACCCTCACAGTCACAGGGCAATTGTACAAACTCCATAGAGACAGCATCCGTAGTTACCCGTACTCTGGCGCTTTAAGGCAGCAACTCTACTTCTGCGCCTTTGTTCCGCCCAACTTGCTAACATTGCAAAAATCTGCAGATGCTGGAAAACTGAATTAAAAACAGGAAAATGGGGAGGGAATGTGGTGAGTTAGAAAACGAGTGAGATATTATTTTAAATTGACTCACTGAAATGATTACCAGAAATAAATATACCAAAACATTTTTCTTCAAAATCACTCAAATGATTTATAGTCATTTTGTAACACCAATACCATTACTGAAATTATGAATTACAAATGATCTTGAATTATTCAGCATTTATTCGCATTATAGATACATAGATACATAAACAATAGGTGCAGGAGTAGGCCATTCGGCCCTTCGAGCCAGCACCGCCATTCAATGTGATCATGGCTGGCCATCCACGATCAGTACCACGTTCCTGCCTTCTTCCCATATCTCTTCCATTCCGCTAGTCCTAAGAGCTCCATCTAAGTCTCTTTTGAATGCATCCAGTGAATAGGCCTCGACTGCCTTCAGTGGCAGAGAATTCCACAAATTCACAACTCTCTGTGTGAAAACATTTTTCCTCATCTCAGTTCTAAATGGCCTACCCCTTATTCTTAAAACTGTGGCCGCTAGTTCTTGACTCCCCCAACATTGGGAACATGTTTCCTGTATCTAGCGCATCCAATCCCTTAATAATTTTATATGTTTCTATAGGATCTCCTCATCCTTCCAAATTCCAGTGAATACAAGCCCAGTCGCTCGATTCTTTAATCATATGACTAGTCCCGTCATCCCGGGAATTAACCTTGTGAACCACTTCTTCAATAGCAAGAATGTCCTTGGCATAATTGGCAACCACAAATCACTCTGATACATTAATGACAGTAGTTACAGTGGTGTAGCCGGTACAGCCAGAACCAGAGACCCAGATTCAATCCTGACCTCCCTGTAACTGAATGGGTTTCCTCTGGGTGCACTGGTTTCTTCCCACATTCTAAAGATGTGCCGGTTTGTAGGTTAATTGCCCTTAGTATATGGGGAATGGATCAGGAAGTGGAATAATATGGAAATAGTATGATTGAGTGATCGATAGTTGGCGTGGACTCGGTGGGCCAAAGAGCCCATTTCCATGTTGTATCTTTGATAAAATTAATAAAACATCACAGGAAATGTATATGTACATAAAACATGCTTGTAATTATAACACACTGTTATTATAGAAGAAATGTTTTAGAGAGATGCAAGTGAAATTCAAATGCCATGCAGAAATTAGTGTTGAAGGGTTGAATTTCAGAACAAGTTGTGCAGGAGAAGAGACACCAATAATTGAAGTTCTTACTTACAGCAACATAACAGGCCCGTAAATGCAGGAAATATATAATAAACAAAAAAAATCAATAAATTAATAGATTAATAACCACAATACGTGTGCAAAAAAAGCCCAAAGTATTTAGTAAAAGCAAAGACAAGTTCCTAATTGAGATTAATGTTTTATTGTGTTCAAGATCCTAATAGTTGTTGGGAAGAATCTGCTCTTGAACTTGGTGGTCATGTTTTTTAGAATCTTGCATCTTCTTCCCGGTGCTATGTATGACATAAGATACTGCAGCTCCCTGCTTAAAAATGACAACCCCCCGAACAACAAGAGAGGAAAGTGTAATGAGAAGGAGATAGTAAAGGAAATAACTTTAACGACAATGTCATCGCAGATTGAATGGGAAAAGTTGTCAATGACATGAAGACTGACAAAGGCCTTGCTAACAGGCACACTGAACAGATGAAGAGGTTCAGGTCAGTGTTATAGGATCTGGAGCCATAGACTGGTGAACATATAGGCAAGGTCCAAGTGTTTACGTGAGAACCGAAGAAACACATGAGAATAATGTTGACTGATCATGGCATTGCTGTATCTTCATAGATAATGGTGCTCCCTGCATCTTGTATGCCTCATTGGTTACCTGGGTTCAGAGAGGCAAAGTTAATAGATCATATAAAGTAGCATTGCATTGACCATCTCATTTCTCTCCTGCCATCGGGAAGAAGATGCGGGAGACTGAAATCCATGAAGCCCAGGTTCAGGAACAGCTCTTCCCAATAAGCATCAGGCTACAAACACCAACTAAACTTTGAACTCCGAACTGTCTTGGCTGCATTAAGGACTTTAGGGTTTTGTTTTGCTTTGTCCTATTTTCATTTTTTATTTATTCAATTTATTTTTTAACTTGTTTATTTTATTATCTATTGAGTAATTTCTGTGTGTGACCTGCTGTGCTGCTGCAAGTAAGAATTTAATTGTTCTGTTTCGGTACATATGACAATTAACATTCTTGACCTTTGACCTTGACCCTTGACTCTTCACTTGCCCAATATTCTTTGAACGAGATGTTTACAGTTAAGTGTCTTTTGAAAAATCAAGACTGCCAAAGGTGGATTGTGATGCTGCTTATTAGGAAACTAATTCATGAAGTTAAATGGTATAAGATAACTAGTTTGCTTTCATTTGCAATACTGTCAAACAACATCAATTGATCTGTATTATTTTAAGTAAAGTCTATCATTAATCATGGTCAAAGGATTATGGGTTACAGCCAACTGCTGGCAAGTTTGATGCTCCAACAATTCTGTATTAATATCCTTATAGCCCAGAGAGGCATTGCACCAAGATGGCATCTGTCCCACTGTATCCAGCTGCATGGTGGTCAGAAAGACAAATGCATAAAAAGAAAATCTTAATGAAGCAGCTTGATGAGAGGAACTGGACTCTGCACGACATCACCAAACTAATGGTAGAGCAGCAGACGTGAACTGTGTTTATGATAGTTCCTTGGCAAAAAGAGGCAGCTGAATGGCACGGGATTAGGTGAACATTGCCAGCAGTCCCTGAGTAACCTCATGGCTGCACCCTGCATCTATGGTCCCTGTACCCCAGACACTGGTGAAGAAGCTTCTCCCTGTATTTACAGAGGTCCCATCCAAGTTTTAGTTTCCGTCCACAAGAAATGCAATTCCGATCATCTTAAAATTAAATACATATCTTTGTTCTCAGCAACTGTTAAGTGGTACACAGCTAGATAGATAGATGGATGTAACACGGATAAACAGATGATCTGCAAGACGGCCAAAATGGACAACGGTGCTTCCGAGGAGTTTATACACCAGGTAATAGTTTTGTCCATGGCTGATGATTGATATAAAATTCTGGGGACACTCGTTTATGTTGCTTTGATCAATTTTTGTGAGGCTTATGATGAGGTCTTGCAGAAAACATAGATTGTGTTAATTGGCTTCTGTAAGTTGGCCCAAGCATGTAGGGGATGGATGCAACAGTGGGATAACATAGAACTACTGTGAAGGGGTAATCACTGGTCAGCATTGACTTGATGGGCTAAAAGGCCTGTTACCATGCTGTATCTCTAAACTAACAAAACTAAATATATCAAAGAATATTGCCCGGCATGGCCTTAACGGCCGCGGGACTTACCATCGCCCGCCGGGGGGCTATGACATTGGGAGAAGAATGGAGAGCAGGGGAGAGACAAGATTTTGCCTTCAATCACAGTGAGGAGGAGATTCACTGTGATGGATATTTGTGTGAACTGTGTCGGTTGTTAATTGTTTCTTTTTGTTGTATGACTGCAGAAACCAAATTTTGTTTGAACTTCATTTGAGGTTTAAATGACAATAAACTAAATTGTAATTGTAATTGAATTGAACAACGAGCAAATAACAAGGATGATGGTTCTATGATGACTTCTCTTCAACATTGTGGAAGTATTAAAGCTTCTGTGCTACAAATTAGGCGCCGATGGTATAAGACATTTTGGTATTATAGAAGAGGATTTTGGTTTAAGGCTGGGTGGGTTTTCTCCGGGTGCTCCGGTTTCCTCCCATAATCCAATGACATGTGGGTTTGTAGGTTAATTGGCCTCTGTATATTGCCCCAACTGTGTAGAATGCGAGAGTGGGATAACATAGAACTAGTGTGAATGGGTGATTGATGGTGTTCGGTGGGCTGAAGGGCCTGGTTCCAAGCAGTATCTCTATTCTAAACAAAGCAACACAGCTGCTACTTTAAGCATTGCAATCCAACAAATATGTAATCATCAAGTGTCTTAATAACCTACAGTTAAATCCAACCAGAGCTGGCAAACAGTCACACCATTGAATAACCGAGAGCTTTGCCAGAGATTGAATTGTCTGTTCCCAACCTTAAGGAAAGTGCCATTAAAGATACCAACAGTACTGGTCAATGTATAAGTAACAAGTTTAGCTGGAGCTCAAATACTAACTTACAAAAAAGCCTTTTCAATTAATTAAATAAAGAGGTAAAACAGGCTAGAAATATTTTTTTAGTAATTCGACTTTACTTGCTAACACACTAAAAAAATCCAGCACAAATGTAGGGCATTGATCAAGTTCATTGCCAATTTCAGGCACGGCTCACTTGATGGTAGTCTGGCCACTGAGTAGGAAACTTGCTAAAGTCCTGTTCCTGAATCTTGAGCTCAAAATTATTGCACAGTAGCTGGAGATGCTTTCTTTTAGGTGAGATGTTAAAATAATGTCTCGCAGAAATGCAAAAACAACCACAACTTTAAAGAAGAACAAAGGAGTTATTCACAATGTCCAGGTGAGTTTCTATCTCCCACTCAACAATAATGAAAAAACAGATGTGTTTAGCTTAGTTTAGAGACAGCATGGAAACTGACCCGTTGGCCTGACGATCACTCGTGCACTAGTTGTAGAATAGATTCTATCCTACACTCTAAGGACAATTTATAGAGGCCAATTAACCAACAAAACCACACATCTTTGGAATGTGGGAGGAAATCGGAGCACACAGAGAAAACCTATGTGGTCACAGGGAGAATGTATAACCTCCATACTAATAGAACCCGCAGTGAGGATTGAGCCTTGGTCTCTTGCGTGGAAAGGAAGAAACACTTTCGCTGCGTGACTGTGCCCCCCTTCCTTAATTGGCCATTGGTACGTTGTTGATGTGAACTCTCTGAAATTGATGTCTGCAAATGATTTACCTCATTTCCTAGATTACAATGGCAACTACGCTTAGGGTGTGAAAGTATTTAATCAATCTAAGTCTTAGATTTGGTTAGTCTTTCTTTCATCCTCTAAATAAATCTTCACGCAATAGGTTATAGGTCAATGTCTTTGTTATGAGAAGATATGGCACTCCACAAAAGGTGTAGAGAATTCTGAAAGCGAGGTATCTCAGTAATCAGATACATAAAACAGAGAACATTCAGCACAGGAACGTGCCAACAATGTCCATGCCCAACATGAAGGCATGTTAAACCAGTCTCACCTGCTTGCATGTGATCCATATCCCATCATTCCCTACATTCCTGTGGTGGCATGGTGGCGCAGTGGTAGAGTTGCTGACTTGCAGCGCATGCAGCACCGGAGAACCAGGTTCGATCCTGACTACGGGTGCTTGCTGTATGTAGTTTGTACATTCTCCCTGTTACCTGTGTGGGTTTACTCTGAGATCTTCGGTTTCCACCCACACTCCAAAGACGTACAGGTTGTAGATTAATTGGGTTGGTAAATTTAGGGTATTGTTAATGTGCGGGGAACGCTGGTCGGCGCGGACTCAGTGGACCAAACGCTGGTCGGCGCGGACTTGGTGGACCAAAGGGCCTGTTTCCGAGCTGTATCTATAAACTAAACTAAAATATCTGTGTGCCTATTCAATAGCCTCTTAAACGCCACTAACATATCTGCCTCCACCACCATCCCCGGCAGCATTCCAGGCACTCACCACTCTGTGTAAAAACAAAATACATATCAATGACTCGGGAGTAGATTTCTCATTTGCCCTTTTACATGAGAAAATCCAAATGAGGTGGGAGAAACAACAAAGGTCAATTTAAAGATAGACACTAATGCTAGAGTAACACGACGGGTCAGACAGCATCTCTGGAGAAAATGGGTAGGTGACGTTTTGGGTCCGGACCCATTTTCAGATCTGAAATGACACATCCGTTTTCTCCAGAGATGCTGCCTGACCCACTGAGTTTCACCAGCAGTCTGTGCCTTTCTTATGGTATAAACCAGCCTTCCCAGTTCATTTTTATTATAAAAAGTCAGTCCAAGGCTGTGAATGGTGATTTTCAGTATGTTTTTCAGGGTTTTTAGTATGTTTATCTCTTATGAATAACATGGCCTCGTTGAATTCACTTTTATTTTTTGCTGTACTTCATTGCGATTATCTCCAATCAAATTGTGTCGCAAACATCAGATCATTAGGTATAGAAACATAGAAAATAGGTGCAGGAGAAGGCCATTCGGCCCTTCGAGTCTGCACCGCCATTCAATGGGATCATGGCTGATCATCCTACTCAGTATCCCGTACCTGCCTTCTCTCCATACCCCCTGACCCCTTTAGCCACAAGGGCCACATCTAACTCCCTCTTAAATATAGCCAATGAACTGGCCCCAACTACCTTCTGTGGCAGAGAATTCCACAGATTCACCGCTCTCTGTATGTTGGAGAATATTGCATTGTTAAAATATATCCAGAATTTCACTAGATCTATGTGTAAGAAAAACAATTCACAAAAGTAAAAAAAAAGAAGCAAAAATATTAAAAAGCAAAACATACTACTACATAAGTGCAGTTGATAATAGAGTAAATAGGCAGATATTCCCAAAAGTAGAGAAGATTAAAGAATAATCTAATTGATATTTTTCTAAGATAGTTAAAGAATTTTATAGGGTAATGGGAGAAACCATTTGCACTCGTGGGTGAACCCAGAACCAGCCATCTTCTAAAAGACAGAGTTTGGAAATTTAAGGGTAATTACAGGAACAATTGACATAAAAGCTCGCAGAATGGGTGGTACAGTGGTGCAGCAGAAAGGTTGTTGGCTTACAGTGCTAGTGGCCTGGGTTTGATACTGACTACAGGTGCTGTCTGTACGGAGTTTGTACATTTTCCCCGGGTGCTCCAATTTCCTCCCACCTTCCAAAGATGTACGGGTTTGTAGGTTTATAGGCTTTGGTATAATTGTAAATTGTCCCTAGTGTGTAGTATAGTGCTAGTGTACGGGGTGATCGATGGTTGGCGTGGACTTGTTGGGCCGAAGGGCCTTTTTCCACATTGTATCTCTTCTATAAAGTCTATAGAAATCTAGAACTCTACCAATGAGTTGATAGGATCTGCCCAACTAAAAATTTCAAGGGGAAATTGAAAGCGTTTTGTAAACCAAGTAAGTAAATGCAATTTAGCTCTATAGTTTTCTTAAAGTCCAACAAAGGTTTAGCTTAGTTTAGGTTACACAGAAAAGCTGGAGAAACTCAGCGGGTGCAGCAGCATCTATGGAGCGAAGGAAATAGGCAACGTTTCGGGCCGAAACCCTTCTTCAGACTTTAGCTTAGTTTAGTTCAGTTTAGTTTAGAGAAGAAGCGTGGAAACATGCCCTACGGCCCACGAGTCCGCACCGACCAACGATCACCATGTACACCAACACATGCACTTGGGACAATATACAATTTTTAACAAAGTAAATGAACCTACAAACCTGTACGTCTTTGGAGTGCGGGAGGAAACCGGAACTCCTGGAGAAAATCCACACAGATCATGGGGAGAAGATACAAACTCCGTACAGACAGCACCTGTAGACAGGATCAAACCCAGGTCTCTGGCGCTGTAATGCCCCTGTCCCACTTAGGAAACCTGAACGGAAAACTCTGGAGACTTTGCGCCCCACCCAAGGTTTCCTTGAGGTTCCCGGAGGTTGCAGGTGGTTGCCGGAGGTTGCAGGTAATGGAAGCAGGTAGGGAGACGATAAAAACCTCCGGAAACCACACGGAAATCTTGGGTGGGGCACAAAGTCTCCAGAGGTTTCCGTTCAGGTTTCCTAAGTGGGACAGGGGCATAGGCACCAACTCTACTGCTGTGCAAGGTCATGTTGCCCTGATTTCTCTTTCACCTCGCTGGGAAAAATCCCTCTACATCACCACTGGTTTGTGGTCAGCAAGTTTGCAACTTACAACATGTGAAACCTAAGTACCTGTAGTTTGCAAACTTCCTGGAGTTATCACTGTTGACCGATCGTCCATTATCTTCCCCCTCTATTTGTGGTACACCACAATTTGTAGTTCTTATAGATTTAACATTGTGGTTTCATGACATGCCAGACATGTTCAACCAAACCAGCTATATCTAGGAGTCATAGCTCCTCCCTTAATCATTGTTTTGTTTCTATGATTCCTTGATGATTGTTGTGAGTTATCTCTATAATGATTTCCATTAATAATTGGATGCCGAAGCTATTACTTCTTTGCACCTATGTTAGACCTTGTGCTACCTTAAATATCTTAAGCTCCTGACCAGTCGGGTGGAGTGGCAGAAGCTCCCGCTGTGTAGCAGCCATATAATTGTGTGGCTTTTTGCCAGCTCTAGTTGGATTTAGCTGCAGGTTATTAAGACACTTATAATTGTTGGCTTCCATTGATTAAAGTAGCAGTTGTTTGGTTTAGTTTAGTTTAGAGATACCACATGGTAACAGGCCCTTCAGCCCACCAAGCCCATCGATCACCCGTTCACACGAGTTCCATGTTATGCCACTTTCAAATCCTACACACTCGGGGCAATTTACAATGGCCATACCTCGACAGAAGGCTAGCTCGCTCTCTGCGGAACCCACCTGGAGTTGTCCGAGGCTCATCTCCCACATGACCGGGAAGACTGATAATCGGTGAGGAGGACTGAGAGAGTGGTGGACACTGGACAAAGGGTCGCTCTCAAGGTGGTGGAGGATGGAGGAGAGGATCAGTGCCACCAGGATTATGGGCCTTTAATGCCTAGGAAAGACTGCAGTCTTAAGAACTTTGAAACATTGTTGGCACCAGAAACGTGGCAACTCTGTATGTACTATCTCAGTGAAGTCTTCTATTACACTACAATCGTTGCACTTTTGTACTGACTACAGGTGATGTTTGTATGGAGTTTGTGCGTTCTCCCTATGACCTGCGTGGGTTTTCTCCGGGTGCTCCGGTTTCCTCCCTTACTCCAAAGACGTACAGGTTTGCAGGCTATTTGGCTTTGTAAAATTTGTAAAATTGTAAATTGTCTCTGGTGTATAGGATAGTGTTGGTGTGCAGGAATCGTTGGTCAGGGTGGACTTGATGGGCTGAAGGGCCTGTTTCTGCACTATATCTCTAAACTAAACTAAGCTAAGCTAAACATCAGGAATGGACTCCCATTACATGCAAGGATGGAGAAACATCTTGTTTGAGTGAAACTCAAGTTGCACTTAGTGTCTTTGGTCAGGGCACTGCATTCAAGCTCACAGAATCAAGTGGCACTCTTGGTCAATATTAAGATCACCAACAGATGTTGCAATGTAATGCAATGGGACCTTGAAAATGTGAAAAGTTGAAGGCGGAACTGTAGCACAGCTGGTAGATCTCCAAAGTGTTCGATCTTGGTGCCGTCCATGTGGAATTTGCACGTTTTCCCTGTGAGTTTCCTCCAGCTTAGTTCAGTTTATTGTTACGTGTACTGAGGTACAGCAATGAGATTTTTTTGTTTTATGCTCACCAGTCAGCCGAAAGGGTATGCATGATTAAAATCAAGCCACCCATACTGATGAAAGGTCTCAACCCGAAACACCACCTATTCCTTTTCTCCAGAGGTGCCTAATTTGAGGAAGGACATTCTTGCTATTGAGGGAATGCAGCGTAGGTTTACAGGGTTAATTCCCGGGATGGCAGGACAGTTATATGCTGAGACAATGGAGCAGCTGGGCTTGTAAACTCTGGAGTTTAGAAGGATGATAGGGAATCTCATTGAAACATATAAGATTGTTAAGGGCTTGGACAAGCTAGAGGCAGGAAACATGTTCCCGATGTTGGGGAAGTCCAGAACCAGGGGCCACAGTCTAAGAATAAGGAGTAAGTCATTTAGAACAGAGACGGGGAAACACTTTTTCTCACAGAGAATGGTGAGTCTGTGGAATTCTCTGCCTCAGAGAGTGGTGGAGGCAGGTTCTCTGGATGCTTTCGAGAGAGAGCTAGATAGGGCTTTTAAAAATAGCGGAGGGGGGGGAACGGAGAGAAGGCAGGAACGGGGTGCTGATTGGGGATGATCAGCCATGATCACATTAAATGGCAGTGCTGGCTCGAAGGGCTGAATGTTCTCGAAGGGCATTGATAATTGTCAATGTTCATAAGTGTTCATACTCCTGCACCTATTGTCTATTGTCTATTGTCTATTGTGCTGCCTCGACCGCTGAGTTACTCCAGGTTTTGTGTCTATCTTCACACTGTACAGATATAGGATAAAGGGAATAATGTTAGCACAGGATAAAGTCCAGAAAAGTCTGATTAAAGATAGTTTGAGGATCTCCAATGGCCCACACCCCAAAGATGTAAGGAAGTAAATTGGCCTCAGTAAATTGCCCCTGGTGTGTTATTGAGTTATAGACTGTCAAGGGAGTTTATAAAAGTGACAATTTGTAAAGGTTTATCTTGTCCTCCTGTCTTGCTGTTCAATGCCACTATTATAACGCCAGATGTTCCATTCATGGTTTCAACCAAAGGAAATAACATTGCAATGAAATAAATAGAAATTAAGAAAAGCTTTGTGATTCTAGAGAATGACTATAAAAGGACAATAAGAAAAACTGGTATGAAATCAACATAGTCAATACCCATTCAAAAGAGCAAATGTTAATATATAAAAAAGTTGGAACAATAGTAGGAATAGGAAGAGAACGTTCTCACTGTGATGCATCTTAGCCATTCATCATATCTCTGTAAGGTTTCTGCCTCCAATTAAATACAACAGCACTTTGACGTTTAATTGGATCCTACATTATACATCGTTGAATGATTGTAAACCTCGCTCAACATGGCCGCCAGCGTTTCAGCCCCACTTTTCCTTCATCTTCCAATTATGCTGCTTACAAATGTTTTCTCCAGAACAGCAGGTTACAGCACATCACAGAAACAACTAACACTATGATTTACACTGTGAAGAAGGGTCTCGACCCGAAACATCACCTATTCCTTCTCTCCAGAGAGGCTGCCTGTCCCACCGTGTTACTCCAGCTTTTTGTGTCTATCTTTGATTTAAACCAACATCTCCACACTGTGACTTACAAGGTCTGGAGGCAGTGGGTAGGTATGCACTTATGAACATTTAGAGCAAACGTTTGTGATCAGAGCAACCTGTCCTCTTGAACACCATACAACAATAACCTCAATTATGATGCAGAGTGATGGAGACCATGCAAACTCCACACTGAAAAAACCTGAGGTCAGGATTGACCCGGGTCTCTGGCACTATGAGGCAACATCCTCACGAGTGGGTCTTGAGTGGGTCTAAGCTCTGGAGAACATAGATAGGTGACTTTTCAGACTGGACCCTCCCTCAGTCTAGAAACAAAATGACACATCTTCAAAACGACACCTGTCCATGTTCTCCACACTCACAGCCTGACCTGCTGAGTTCCTCCAGCACGTTGTATCTTTTCTTTGTAAACCAGCATCTGCAGTTCCTTGCTTCTCCATATGAACTTCTATGGATTTGAACTTTGAATTCCATATGAACTTTTATTGGTTGCACTAAGGACTTGGGTTTTTTGTTCACAGTAATTAATTTATTGAAGTTTATTTATTGTATCTTATCTGTGTGTATTGCATTTACAAGTCTGTTTAGCTGCTGCAAGTAAGGACTTAAGGGCCTGTCCCACTTAGACGACTTTTTAAGCTATGCAGGAGACTCTGTGCTCGCCACATGATTGCCACATGTTCGCCACATGTTCGCTGGTGGTCTCTGGTGAGTCTCCTTCATGGTCGCGAGGAGTTCCCGCATTCTGGGAACTAGTCGCGGCCTCAGTATGGTCGCCACAAATCTTTCAACATGTTGAAACATTTTGGTCGCCATGGAGAAAATCGATACGTTTGGAGTTGTAGGTGCAGTTGTAGTGGGGTCGCCGTGTAGCTATGGGTAGTCGGGGTAGTCACAGGTAGTGTTTTTTAATCGCCTTTGCTGACTGGGCATTTTCATTGGCTCATTGGGGAAAGAAAACGTAAGCACGAGTTTTCAGAATCAAGGATTACCGACCGGTAATATTGAATGTCCGGCAAACTTCACAGCTGTGTATCTCTGGCTTATTAAAAGTTTTCTGGGCCCGCCTTTGCGATGTATTTGTGTGTGTGTTCCACTCTGACAGTCGCCGTTCCAGTACCCGGTTTTTCAGGCGACAGCCACGAACTTGACAGTCGCCTACAGTCTGCTGAAAAATCGCCTAAGTGGGACAGGCCCTTTAGTTGTTCTGTTGTCGGTATACACGTGGTAATTAATCACTCTTGACTCTCAAGTCTTTGTGCAACAGAATTCTGCAAAGGGCATCGTTTGGAGGAACTCTACCTCTCCGCTCATTCCCAGTCACCCAACCATTCATAGAACATTGTCATTAGTCACCGAGTACTGGGATTTGCTCCTACCGATGTCTTAATAATCTTGCTCTATTTATAATCAATCATAAGCTTTGTAGGAGAGGCAAACATATTTGTTATGTTGCACAGATCACAGCCAATAAGAAAATTAATTGAATCAATAAACCTGCCGACTGCATGAAGTATTTACCAACCTTGAAATACAACGTGAAAGAAGTCATTCATATCACCATGAAGGTCCCTTTGTCTACATGCCTGTGTGATAGTTGATCTTTCCTGATTGATTATAATAAATTATTACGGTCTTTGTGAGCAGTTTCAGATATGTACCACTTGTATAAAGCTGAGCCCCTGCAAATAGCAAGTTCTTTCCACAAGGAATCAAATATCCTTACCTCTATCCTAGCGTGGAAACACTAACACATCCATTGCACCTTGCCTATTTCTCATGCTCAAAAAAACTGTTTGTTTAAACTTAGTGCCACGTAAGGTTTCCCTCAAAATATCCCAAATTTGGTCAAAAAGACTAGGTGATTTATAATCAGGAAAGAATGCATGATTCTGTCGACCATCGATCACACATACACTAATTCAATGTTATCCTAGTTTCGCATCCTACACACTTGGGGCAATTATAGAATGCCAATTAACCTACAAACCTGCATGTCCTTGCAATGGGGAGGAAACCAGAGCACGCAGGAAAACACCACGCGGTCACAGGGAGAGCATATAAACTCCTTACAGACAACATCCGTAGTTATGGGGCTGTCCCACTATACGAGCTAATTCAAGAGCTCTCCCGAGTTTAAAAAAAAATCAAACTCGTGGTAAGCACGTAGAATGTACGTAGCGGGTACGTCGGAGTTCGGGACGGCTCTCAGCGGCTTGTAACGCTAACGGCAGGTACTCGAGGAAACGCGGTAAGCTCGTGAAGACTCGTGAAGATTTTTCAACATGTTGAAAAATGTCCACGAGAGCCCCGAGTACCTACGAGCGGCTATTACCATAATTCTCCGAGTTCGAATCGGGGGAAACTCGGGAGAACTCTTGAATTAGCTCGTATAGTGGGACAGCCCCTTCAGGATCGAACCCGGGTCTCTGCCGTTCTGAGGAAGCAGCTCTCACACTTTGCCACTGTTAAACACAATTGATCTTTGACCTGCTCCTAATCCACACATTGACAGGTGCGTGTGCACAGACATACACATGCACATATTTATGCACGCGTGCATGCAAACCGATGAACACACTAAAACACAAGAGAGCATAAAGTCATCCATACAGACACACACATATAAACAAACATAAGCATGCATGGGCAGCATGGTGGTGCAGTGGTAAAGATGCTAACAGTGCCAAAGACCCAGATTCGATCCTGAACACGGGTGCTGCCTGTATAAATGTTTGTACATTCTCCCGGTGACCACGTGGGATTTCTCCGGGTGCTCCGGTTTCCTCCCACATTCCAAAGACGTGTAGGTCGGTAGACTAATTGGCTTGGTAAAATTATAAATTGTCCCTTGTGTGTGTAGGATACTGTTAGCGTGTGGGGATTGCTGGCCGGCACAGACTCGGTGGGCCAAAGGGCCTGTTGTCGCACGGTTTCTCCAAACTATTCTAAACAAAAGGTCCTCAAGCAAGCACAAGCGCACACCAACAGGTGATCATTAAAAACTGTTGCTCCATCTACATTCTTCATACCCCCAAGCTTTGTGACACCACTCCCCACCTTCACCCCGACATCGACATCGTTCTCCCTACACCCCCACACAGACAATAATCCTCCAAAATCACGATATTGTAAAGGT
The DNA here is from genome assembly GCF_028641065.1 of Leucoraja erinaceus. Classification (NCBI taxonomy): domain Eukaryota; kingdom Metazoa; phylum Chordata; class Chondrichthyes; order Rajiformes; family Rajidae; genus Leucoraja; species Leucoraja erinaceus. Next base: position 26,301,888 of record NC_073394.1, on the reverse strand, counting down.
CACCCAGTGTCCTTCACCTCTCCGGGTTAGGCCGAAAGAGTAATGCCCCTGTCCCACTTAGGAAACCTGAACGGAAACCTCTGGAGACTTTGCGCCCTACCCAAGGTTTCTGTGCGGTTCCCGGAGGTTGCAGGTGGTTGCTGGAGGTTGCAGGTAGTGGAAGCAGGTAGGGAGACTGACAAAAACCTCCGGGAATCTCCGGGAACCGCACGGAAACCTTGGGTGGGGCACAAAGTCTCCAGAGGTTTCCGTTCAAGTGGGACAGGGGCATAAGGATCTGGAGGGAAGAGGTCCCTCATGAGTATGTGCCTCGTCAGGAAGAACAATAATAACCCTAAACCTAAATGTGAACCTAATGAAAGGTGAAGGAAACAAACACATGGGCAAGGTGAGTAAGGGAGGAGAGTCCCATGAAGATTTTAAGAGTAGATGTTTAATATTGCCTGGTATGTAGTCACGTAGATGAAGAGAGGTGTCAGGTTAGATCCATAGAGTGTGCTGATCCCAGCAATGATCATGGTAACTGAGGACAGGGGTTCAGAGGCAGAGTTGGTGGTAAGGGGTTCACGGAGTTTCCTGCTCTCATTATGATTCAGTGACTCTCTTACCTCAATGTACACATATGGACATGGGTTGAGGCAAGGCTCAGCTGTGATGCCACTGGGGTCGAATAATCTGACAAGATGCATTGCCTTTGATTATACAACAGCAATAATCCAGAAAGTTGAACTCACCCAAGGGACTGAACCCCAGTCTGAGTGACCGCCTTCATCAGAATCCCTTTTCTTTCTTTCTTTGTATCCATTTGTTTTACTCAAAAGAGAAAAACAAATGGATAAACAGAAAGAAAAGAAAGGGATTGATCAGAAAGAGCTGTAGATCTCGGTGTCCATGGAAATATGTCTATGGAACTGATACACTACAATGCTGAGAATGATATTCCTCACTCTGTATCTTCCCCTTTGCTCTTTCTATTGTACTTGAGTTTGACTTGGTTGTATAAATATTTGGATAGCATGCAAAAATGCAAAGCTTTTCACTGTACCTAGATACACGTAACAATAATAAAACTAACCTGAAGCCTAAACTTAAACCTAAAGGATAATGACATGTTTGAGAATGATTTTAACATCAGAGAGGCATTAACCTATGCCAGTGCTAGACTAAAGGTAAAAGTAATTGGGGGCAGCATTGTGGAGCAGCGGTAGAGTTGCTGCCTTACAGAGCCAGAGCCAGTTGCTGCCTTACAGCTCTCACCAACTATAAGACCAACCTTGGAGCTGTTGAAGGTGACGCCTCGCTGGCAGAGGAGCTGAACCACTTCTTTGCTCGCTTTGAAGTGGAGCCACCCGAGACAGCCACATCACAGCACATGGTCCACAGCAGCCTAACCCTCAAGATAGAGGAGCATGAGGTGAGGCGCACGCTGCGGGCCATCAATCCAAGGAAGGCTACTGGTCCTGACGGCGTATCTGGACGCGTGTTGAAGGACTGCGCAGACCAGCTGGCTGGAGTCTGGACGAGGATTTTTAACCAGTCTCTGGCCCAGTCCACTGTCCCACCCTGTCTGAAGTCCTCCACCATAGTCCCCTTGCCCAAAAAAACCAACATCTCCAGCCTCAACGACTACCGGCCAGTCGCACTCACACCAGTGGTGATGAAGTGTTTTGAAAAACTGGTCCGGGGTCACATCACATCACTTCTGCCCCGAAGCTTTGACCCCCACCAGTTTGCGTACAGAGCGAATAGATCCACAGAGGACGCTGTAGCCACAGCTCTCCATGCTGCACTGTCTCACCTGGAGCAGCGGGGGAGCTACGTGCGGATGCTCTTTGTGGACTACAGCTCTGCTTTTAATACTATCCTTCCCCACAAACTGGTGGATAAACTGGGGGACTTGGGACTTCCACACTCCACCTGTACGTGGATAAATAGCTTCCTGTCGGGTCGAAGCCAGAGAGTCAGAGTGGGCCATCACACATCCACGGCCCTCAGCCTCAGTACCGGCTCTCCACAGGGCTGCGTACTGAGCCCCCTGCTCTACACCATCTACACGCATGACTGCACCCCCGCCCACCACAGCAACACCATTGTCAAATTTGCGGATGACACTACAGTGGTGGGACTCAACTCCGCGGGGGACGAGTACGCCTACCGGGATGAGGTGGAGCAGCTGACAGTGTGGTGCGAAGGAAATAACCTGCTCCTCAACACCTCAAAGACGAAGGAGGTAATAATAGACTTCAGGAAAAACAAAACGGACATGGTACCACTGACCATCAGAGGGGACTGTGTAGAGAGGGTGGCGGATTTCCGCTTCCTGGGAATCCACATTGAGGAGGACCTGACGTGGAGCGTGAACACCACTGCGCTGCTGAAAAAGGTCCAGCAGAGACTGCACTTCCTGAGGGTGCTCAGGAAGAACAACATCACTCAGAGGCTGCTGCTGTCCTTCTATCGGTGCTCCATTGAGAGCATACTAACATACTGTGTATGCGTGTGGTACACCAGCTGCACAGCGGCTCAGAGGAAAGCGCTCCAGAGGGCCATTGACAACGCCCAGAGGATTGTCGGCTGCCCTCTCCTTACCTTGGAGGACCTACACAGTTCCCGCTGCACCAAAAAAAACCAGAATATAATAAAGGACATCTCCCACCCCGGACACTCCCTGTTTGAACTGTTGCCGTCAGGCAGACGGTACAGATCCACAAGGACAAGGACAAATAGACTAAAAAACAGTTTTTACCCCACTGCTATAAAAGCACTAAATGTGGCCGCCAAGGAACGCAGGGGCGATACAGACTAAGGGACTGTGGTAACGGTGAAATCGACAGAAGGATGGAGGGTTGGGTGTGTATGCGTGTTTTGTCTGTGATTTTTATTTATTTGCTTATCTTTATTATTTTACCGTGGATGTTTCGTTAGCTTTAGAAATGTTTGAATGCTGCACTGACTGGCTGACATTTTAAATTTCGTTGTACATGGCCCATGTTACAATGACAATAAAGAAACTATTCTATTCTATTCAGGGACCAGGGTTCAATCCTGACTATGGGTGTTGTCTGTATGAAGTTTGTACATTCCCCCTGTAACAGCATGGGTTTTCTCCAGGTGCTCTGGTTTCCTCCCACACTGCAGGTTCGTAGATTACTTGGCTTCAGTAAAATTGTAAATTTCCCGAGTGTGTAGTATAGTGCTATTGCATGGGTGATCACTGGTCGGCATGGACTCGGTGGGCCGATGGGCCTGTTTCCATGCTGTATCTCTAAAATAAAAAAATAATTAATTGAAGAGGAAAGGAGGCAAAATAATTTTGAAATTGATTTTCAGGAGCCTCGACACAACTAACTAAGTGTGAAAGGTTAAGTGGGCCAGGAGATAAATGGTTGTGTTATGGGTGAGATATATATTTTGTTGTAGGTGGGAGGCAAAGCCAAGCCTAGTGGTAATAAAAATGTGAATAACAACAGCAATAATTTGCATGTGCATAGTGTAAATCAATATCCCAAAGCACTAAAAAAGCGGGAAGAGAAGCAAACTTTCTAAGACTTTGTAGGAGGATGAGGAGTGGCTATTAAAAGTTCAATTGAGAAGGTGAGCCTTCAAAAGACCTTTAGAGGCAAGGGGGTGGCAAACAGCTGTGAGGTTAATAATAGGATTTTGAAAATTGAAGGGATTTTGGGGAAGGCAGAAGAAAGCCTTCCCAGGGTTATTATGATTGTATCAGGTAAGAATCTGCAGGGCTAGGTTCAAAATGGAACGGCAGGAGGGGGTGGGGGAGGGGGCGGGGGAGGGGGTGGGGAGCACTGTGTGTGGTTAATGGTTAGGGGCAGCTCCACCTGTTCCTGAGGTTGACTAATAGAAGCTCACAGGTTTTCCATCAGGAATAATCTTCCAATGTTTTGGAACATTTATACCTGGGTGGAAGTGTAAAGACTAGAGGATATAGCTTTAAGGTGTGAGGGGCAAAATTGAAAGGAGATGTATGGGGCAATTGTTTTTTTATGCAGATGGCAGTGCATCACCACAATGAACTTCAGGACTCTAATCCTTGTAGCACAGGAGGATGTGGGGTCATCTTATAGAGGTGCACAAAACCATGAGAAGAATAGATCGGGCAAATGCACTGAGTGTTTTGACCAGAATAGTGGAATCAAGAACCAGAGGACATAGAGTGGAAAGATTTAATAGCAAACTGGGAGGTAACTTTTTTATACATAGGGTGGTGGATAGGGAACGAATTGACAGCGGAGGTAGTTGAGGCAGATACCATAATGACATTAATGAGACATTTGGACAGGTACATGGATAGGATAGGTTTAGAGGGTAATGGGCCAAGCGTGGGTAGGTGGGACTAGTATAAATGGGGCATGTTGATGGCGTGGGCAAGTTGGGCATAAGGGGTTGTTTCCTCTCTCTATGACTCAATGACACAATGGTTGAGTAGATGGAAGAGGCTGCAGCAGGGAGAGACTCCCAACCATGGTGGAATCCATGTGGTTGGACAGGTTTGTCTCTGTTAAGGACCATGTAGCGGCTGTTCATGCACCAGTCTTCCCACTTTAAAAGATGTCACGTCCACCAGCAGGACCGTAACAGAGCCTGCGGCTCCAAGATCAGCCTCTTCAACCATCTCAAGACCCACCAGAAAGATCCCACCAGGAGGATAATCATACCCGACATTGAGTGGATAGATGAGGAGAGGATGTCAGTTCTCTGGTCGACTAAGGAAGGTGATGGCTGGAGGCCCGCACCATAATAACTGCAGCATGGACTGGACTTGGAAAATTGTGCCAAAACATGGCGCTTCTTGCATGCGGGCTCAGTGGACTATTTTCGTACAATTGCTAATCGGGGATGATATGGCAATACTCTACTGGACTGTTCGTAAGAACAGATTTCAATGTGCATTTGCACTTCACACATGTGACAAAGTACCAGCAAACTGTTGAACCATTAAGTGATTGTCGATGATGATAACTAATCTAATCTCATTTTATTCCCTCCAAAATCCCATCAACTCCCCCCTGATTCTATCTTACACCTACACACCAGGGGCAATTTACAGTGACCAATCTACTCTTTCTGCTCCTCCAGCTCTGAAGAACAAGGTTCAGGGGAGAAGGAAATGAGAACCTCTCCTCGTTTTCTGTAAAGACATTGGATGAGGTGAGTTAGGTTTGGTTTAGATTTAGATTTAGGTGTATTAATGTCAAGCGTACCAAGGTAGAATGAAAAGCTTTCGGTCTTGAATGCTCTCTAAAGAGATTAGATATAAATGCAATTGTCAAACTCAAGCACCATTGGTAGAACAAAGGGGAAGCTTCAGAGTGCAGACTATAGTTCTCAGCACACCAGTTCCATAGACAGCCCAATGTCCACAATGAGGTAGAAGTGAATTGGGCAGTATCCTAGCTTATGGAAGGACCATTCAGACACCTGATAACAGAGGGGAAGGAACTGTTCTTGAGATTGTATCATAGGAAGAGCACCCTCCAGCACTACCTTGGTTTGTTGAGAGCTACATGAATTGGATGGGCCAAATGGCCTTCTTCTGTGATGCAAGATGTGGCAGTAGTCATCATCCCACCTATGCAGAACAGATTGCAAAGACCACACCCGCCTGGATAGAGAATAATGGGGTGTAGAAAAAAGGAACTGCAGATGCTGGTTTACAAAACAAAGACACAAAGTGCTGGAGTAATTCAGCAGGTCATGCAGAATTACTGGAGAACATGGAGAGATGCATTTCGGGTCATGGCCATTCAACATGGTTAGGTGACGTTTCTCAAGAGATGCTGCCTGACCCACTGAGTAACTCCAGCACTTTGTGTCTTTTGCTTTGGAGAACAGTGGATGTGAATTCAGTGCATTTAAAGGAAAGCACCATCAATAATCAATAAACACTCAGAAGGAGGGTCCGACCCGAAATATCACCCATTCATTCTCTCCAGAGATGCTGCCTGTCCCGCTGAGTTACTCCAACATTTTGTGTCTATCTTCAATATTCCTTTGGATTGTTTGTATGGCAACAAAGTAACAATGGAGTATTAGTGGTGAATGGAGGTCACTCAAGATGGCATCCAAATACCACTGGTGCTGGCAGAACCTTCTTGCAAGTGTTCCACTTATTTAATTAGCAATCTCAACCTCGATCAGAAAATCATATTAAAAACTGTAAGGACAATAGACACAGAAGGCATTCACGCAAAGCTCAGTGCATCCCGTCAGTTATCACAAGTAAACATCGTGGAAACCCTACAGGATGGGGCTCATTCTGATTCAGTTCCTTTGCAGTCAAGAATCCAGTTCCACTTGCTTTTCAGCTCTATTGAAAAAGATGTTAGAATCCAACAAGCCACAACAGTGCGCTCAGTGTGATAGTGTTTGCTGTTGGTGATAAGGCAGATTAAAGCCGGCGCACACATCACACTGGCCACGCGTGTGCAGCTGTTTGGCATGAGGGTGGGGACCAAGGAATGGTAAACTCAAGGAAGGGATTGAGAAACAAAAACACGCCCATTTGTCTGGAGCTTTGCATGCGCAAACTTAAATAAGTACAAAACATGCCAAGGAATCAAAGAAACAAAAGGGGCTCAGAGGTAGAGTTGCTGCCTTACAGCTCCAAGGACCCGGGTTCAATCCTGACTACGGGTGCGGTCTGTACAGAGTTTGTACGTTCTCCCCGTGACCGCGTGGGCTTTCTCTGGGTGCTCCGGTTTCCTCACATACTCCAAAGACATACAGGCTTGCAGGTTAATTGGCTTCGGTAAAATCGTAAGTTGTCCCCAGTGCGCAGGATAGCGCTAGAGTACGGCGTGATCGCTGGTCGGCGCGGACTCGGTTGGCCGAAGGACCTGTTTCTGCGCTGTATCGCTACACTAAACTAAACTAAATCAGGTGTAGGAAAGAACTGCAGATGCTGGTTTAAATCGAAGATAGACACAAAATGCTGGAGTAACTCAGCGGGACAGGCAGTATCACTGGAGAGAAGGAATGGGTGACATTTTGTGTTGAGACCCTTTTTCAGACTGATGTCAGGGGAGTGGGCAGTACAGAATCAGGGCTAAACCAGACTAAACTAAATCAGGGTTGCTCTACAACTGTCTGTGGCTGGGGAGAATGGAGAGAACCTTCCAATGACTGCCTGGCCTTGAGAATCTGGGCCCATCTGGCAGTGAAATCTTTTTATTAGTTTATGACTATTGACACATAAAAGCTGCTGTGATTGCGTAAATTTAACAATTGGTGTTTATTTTGCATGCTGAACAGTTGTCATATTAAAAGTGTAAGGAAGGAACTGCAGAGGCTGGTTTAAACCGAAGATAGACACAAAAAGCTGGAGTAACTCAGCGTGACAGGCAGCATCTCTGAAGAGAAGGAATGGGTGATGTTTTGTGTCGAGACCCTTCTTCAAACTAGTTAGGGAAAAGGAGAAATGAGAAATATAGACAATGCTGTAGAGATAAAGAACAATGAATGAAAAATATTCAAAAAGGTAACGATGATAGCTGTTTGTTGGGTGAAAACAGGTAGCTGGTGCAACTTGGGTGGGGGAGGGAAAGAGAGAGAGGGAATGCCGAGATTTCTTGAAGTTAGGGAAATCACTGGGCTGCAAGCTGCCCAAGCAAAATATGAAATGCTGTTCCAGGGGAGGGGGTGCTTTGGGTGAGAAGTGATGAGTTAACCAGGGAGTTGCGGAGGGAATGGTTTCTGCTGAGGGTGGAAAGTGGTGGAGATGGGAAGATGTAATTAGTGTTAGGATCCCATTGGAGATGACGGAAAGTTTGGAGGATTATGTGTTGTATGCGACGGCTGATGGGGTGAAAGTTAGGACTAGGGGGACTCTGTCTGTTGCGTCTAGGGGGAAGGGAGCTGTGGGGTACCGAGGAGACACGAGTGAGGGCCTCATCTGTGATGGGAGAGGAGAGGAGAACCCCCATTCCCTAAAGAATGAGGACATCTCGGATGTCCTGGTATGGAACACCTCATCTTGGGCGCAGATGCGGCGTAGACATAGGAATTGGGAGTAGGCGACAAGAGTCTTTGCAGGAAGCAGGGTGGGAAGAAGTGTAGTCAAGATAGTTGTGGGAGTCAGTGGATTTGTAATAGACAATTACAATTCGTCATATGTTTGCTGGTGTTGATAGCATCCTGTGACATTGTGTTCCCAATGTCAGGTTATGTTCCATTTTCAATTTACATACAATGAGTCATAAATCATTGTTAAATTGTGGATCTTTTGGGGCTTATATTACAGAAGTCAATGTGAATAAGTGGGGGGAGGCGGGGAGAAGAAAGGAACAAGGAGGAGGAGCCCGAGGGCTGAGGGAGAGCTAGGAAGGCGAGGAGATAGCAAGGGCTCCATCAGTCTGCATCCTGGTGGAATGAACATTGAATTCTCACAATTCTGTTAGCCCTTGCTGTCTCCTCCCTTCCTAGCTCCTCCTTCCTCAGCCCTCGGGCTCCTCCTCCTCCTTTTTCCTTTCTTCTCCCCACCTCCCCCCACCCCCCATCAGTCTGAAGAAGGGTTTTGGCCCAAAACATTGCCTATTTCCTTCGCTCCATAGGTGCTGCTGCACCCGCTGAGTTTCCCCAGCATTTTTGTGTACCTGCCCACTTACATTTGCCTTCCTTACAATCTTTGTAGACTCCACTTGTTGAATGGCCTCATTCAGTGTTACAACCATTATAGAAACATAGAAACATAGAAAATAGGTGCAGGAGTAGGCCATTCGGCCCCTCGAGCCTGCACCGCCATTCAATATGATCATGGCTGATCATCCAACTCAGTTGGATGATTCTACGAGTGTGCAGGAAGGAACTGCAGATGCTGGTATATACCAAAGATATACACAAAGTGCTGCAGTAACTCAGATGGTCAGGCAGCTTCTCTGGAGTTAAAGGATGGGTGACGTTTCGGGTCGGGACCCTTGTTCGAACAGGTGGAAACCTACATGGTTCCGCCCAGAAACATAACCCTTTATTTTTCTCCGTATGATTACACGACACTGGTGGAAAACTAACTTTCCAGAAACTGAATGGTATGATTATAATAATGTAGCATTTCACGCTTTATAAAAGCTGTTCTCATTGTTAGTAATCACATTCAATTTAACAGGTAATTTCTTTCAGCGATCCACAAGACAACAACACAGTTGAGTGCTACTGAAAATTATACCAACAATGATGGTTTCTTCCTTGGTTTGTTAGCTTTATTTTATATGTGCCATTTATAATACTTGCCATTATGTTTTAACTCTTGAAATAAAATAGCCACCTGGAGTCAATCACGATCAATACAGTTTGCTACATTTCAAAAGGGAATCCACCTTAGGAAAAAGCTTCAATGCTTTTATCACAAAGCACTTGCATCTTGACTAGTGGGAACTGAAGACTCGATGGGAAATTAAAGGGCCTGTCCCACTTACATGATTTTTGCGGCGATTGCCGGCACCCGCCACTAATTACTGTCCACATGGCCCACGGCTGAAGGTTCCAAAGCCTCGCGCGTGTGTGAGTGGGGGGGTGCGCACGCGGCCGCCAAGAAATTGTGTCCCCCGATCCCCCCCCCCCCCCCCCCCCCATGTTTTGATAGCGATTTCTGTGCCTGGTAGAAATGACATTTACATTGTTACGCAGATTTTTCTTAATTAAATTTGAAGAATGCGCCTTCAAACTGATTGGGGATATGGGTAGAGATACTTCTGGTCAATTTGCACAAAAAGTTGATGAATGGGATCACAAGAAAAGTGAACTGGTTCAGCGATTCTGCTTGTTCATATCGTTTCTAAATCTTGTCTTCCTCGTATAGAAAGCATACAATATTATAGGGTTCTGCAAGTTGCCAAAACAAAAGCAATTGAGGTTCCAAACTACGCATCTTACCAAAATGAACAGCCCAATTCACCTCTACCCTATTGCGGACATTGGACTTTGCCTTTAGAACTGATGCGCTACAATGCTGAGAACTATATTCTGCATTCTGTATCTTCTCCTTTGCTCTATCTATTGTACTTGAGCTTGACTTGATAATATTAATATTCGTATATCTGATATGTTTGGACAGTATGCAAAACAAAGCTTTTCACTGTACTTTGGTGATAACAAAACAGGTCCATCATCGATTTACCCACAACTGATGGTCCGGCTCTTCCTGTGGACAATATTCCAAAAGCACATGAAATCTCCCTCGGACATCCCCCCGAAAATGTGGCAGCATCACTCTCAAGGGCAGAGAGTTCCAGATGTTCACTGCACTCTGAGAAATGTGGCTCCTATGCCGGGTGTGGAGGCCAATCTCTACCTCATCGGGACTTCATTAAAATAAACTATTATTTGGAAAATATGACAACATTTCTGTGACACACAGAGAAGCAATAGTTAATGACTATTAAGCTGGCTCTGTGGTGCAACTGTAGATAGGTCGTTATCACTACAACACCTGGACAATTCCTATTTTCCATTGACTAAATGTAAATCACAGATGCAGCCAACGCATTGGTCTATTTAATATTCCAACTGCAAGAGGAAAGGAGGGGCTCTCCAAATGGCCGCTCTCTCAGACAAGCATTGTTTTACTAACGGACTAACCTTGGTCAAAGACATATTGGTGCACTGTAGAGTTGTTCTCATATCTTTCATGATTGATGATTAACCAACATAAGAAATCCAGGCACACTCAATCTTATCAAGCTGCCATAAACATACTTACCTTTGGGATTTCCAAACTGATAATGGCAGCTTTTTGTTACATATTTTAAGAATCATTTAAATACATTACGAAGTCAGTTGTATGTGTGCAGTTGAAGCTTAAGGTGTTATATTTAAAATTGTGCTTGTGTTCAAAGATTGGCTGGTGGCTAAGAATGGAAGGAAAGGGAAATATTCAAGTAAACACTGCTTGTTACCTGGTTACTGGCCTTCCAGTAACAACACTCAGCTACCGGTCTCCACCCATTATTCTTTAGCTTGGTGTGAGTAATAAGGCCATAATCTGATTTAAATGTGATTGTAGCCATAAATTTGGCCAAAGCATAAAATGGGATTACTTCAAACAAACGATTTATTGAAATTATCTTCAATGGATAATTCTCCCTGGAATCTGTGGAAAGGAAACAGAGTTAATGTTTTTGGCAAAGGATCCGGCAAAGAGTGTTTGATCTAAAACATGAACTCTGCTTCTCCTTCCATAGATGCCGCCTGTCTTGCTGAGTGTTTCCATTGTTTTCTGTCTCCACCTGATTATATTGTTCTGGAGATGATACTAGGAACGTGTAAAACACAAAGTGTTGGAGTAACTCAACGGCTTAGGCAGCATCTGTGGACATGGACGGGCAATGTTTTGGGTTGGGATCCTTTGTCAGATTTCTTCATTTTGAAGAAAGGTTCTGAGCCGAAACATCGCCTAATCATTCCCTCCACAGATGCAGCCTGACCCGTGGAGTTAAGGCCCTGTCCCACTTTCCCGAGTTACTCACCAACTCTCCCAAGTTTTCACCTTGATTCGAACTTGGGGAATGTCGGGTAACGTCGGTAGCGAGTCCGTAGGAGCCCGTAGGAGTCTGCAGATGTTTCGTAGCGGCTTGAAATGGCAGCTGTAAGAACTCAGGGCATCAGGTAAGTCGAGACGTTTTTTCAACGTTGAAAAATGTCCACGAGTAAAAATAATAGCCCGAGTACCTACGGACGGCGATTACCGTAGTTTTCCGAGTTCGAATCAAGGGGAAAACTCGGGAGAGTTTGTGAGTAACTCGGGAAAGTGGGACAGGGCCTTAACTCCAGCCCTTTGTGTCCTTCTGTTGAGTTTGGACTCTTCTTCAACCTACTTTGCATATTGTTCGGGATGCTGCCATTCATCACAACCATAGAAGGAGAAGGAAGAATATTCCAACTCTAACTTTTATGGTTTGCAGTGACAGATTTCAAGGTGGGGTAAAGAAGAGTCAAGAATCCACTTCAATGTGGAGTTGGAGATATAGAGTCATAGAGTCATACACCGTTAAATCAGGCCCTTCGGCACAACTTGCCCACACCGCCCAACATACCCCATCTCCACTAGTTTCACTCATTATCACCTTCCCCACCGCCAATAATGGACTATTGTGGGCTCCATCTTTCCTTGAGCGTTATTGCTGACTTCGATTTATTCTTCTTCAAACCTTGTTCTTTGTACCTCTTCATATCTCTAGTTTCCTCTCCACTGACTCTTAGTCTGAAGAAGGGTCTTGACCCAAAATGTTACCCATTACTTCTATCCAGAGATGCTGCCAGCTCCAGTAGTATTTTGTGTCTAACTAATAGGAGAGATGTGGGTCAGGAAATTGTAATGCTAAACTAAAGCATCCCTTTACAAATTTTATAAAGACCAAAAGACAAAGGAAGTTGTTTCCAATGCTTAATTTGCACATTGAAATAACTACTTAGAATGGATTAATTCAGTCTATTAAGTGAAGCAAGAAGGATGGTTGATTCATTGGAACCTTGTTCAGCCATAATAATTTATCAAAAGGTATACTGTAGATGAAATAATGGCAGTCAGGTGATTTTAATATTTAATTACAGAAGAACAGAAAATCCTGAGGATGGATAGCCAGCTGGTTAAAGGGGTCAGAGCCCACCAAGTCATAATCCTACAGTACAGAAACAGACCTTCGACCCAAGTAACCCATGCCAACCAAGATGCCCCATCTAAGTTAGTCCCAAATGCTCATGTTGCTTGTGTACTCCAAGGTTGTGGCTTTTGTAGTGGTGAACATTGCCCAGTCCAACACGGGTACCGATTTCCCCACCAAGGAAGGGATCAGCCTCAAGAGTCAGCCTCAAACAGGCAGCCAGCATCATCAGAGACCCACATCACACTGGCCATGCCCTCATCTCATTCCTGCCAAAATAACTTCAAACTGTTAGGTAACGCCTTCCACTAACTTATTCAAACCCTCATAACAGGAATGCCACAGGCCCCACGAAAATCATTCTCATTAATTCATAAGTTATAGGAGCAGAATTAGGCCATTCGACCCATCAAGTCTATTTTGCCATTCAATCATGGCTGATCTACGTTTCCTTCTCAACCCCATTTTCTGCCTTCTCCCCACAACCCCTGACACCTTTACTAATCCTAATCCATTAATCTCTGCCTTAAAACTATCCATTGACTTGGCCTCCACCACCTCCTCTGACAATAAATTCCACAGATTCACCACCCTCTGATTAAACAAATTCTTCCTCATCTCCTTTCTAAAGGTGTGTCTGTTTATTCAGATTTATTCTATATTCCTAGCACTCTTTAGACTTTAGACTTTACTTTAGACTTTAGAGATACAGCACTGAAACAGGCCCATCAGTCCACCAAGTCCGCACCGGCCAGCGATCACCCTATAACTAGCAATGAGCTATCCACTAGAGACATTTTACAATTTTACTGAAGCCAATTAACCTACAGACACACCATCGCAATTGGTATAAGAGGCATTTCTGCCTTTTGATTTTGCCTCACAATTGTTTTTTCCTCTTCCTGTCTCTCAGATGTTTCGATTAGCCTGCCTTAGTTTAATCTGGTTAGAGATGCAGTGCAGAAACAGGCCCTATGGTCCACTAAGTCCGAACCGACCAACAATCTAGTTCTAACTCACACACCAGGAACAATTTACAGAAGACATTAACCTACAAACCCTCACGTCTTTGGAATGTGGGAGGAGAAAACCCTCGCGGTCACAGGGAGAACGTACAGACAGCACCTGTAGTCGGGATTGAACCGGGTTCCCTGGCGCTCTAAGGCAGCAACTCTACCACTGTGCTGCCACTCAAATCTCTCTAATTTCACTGTTGCCAGAAGTTGTTCCACAAAAGAATTTCAGGCAACACAGGTTTAGTAAGACTGCAGTTTGCAGTCTGTTACAGGCTCCCATATCAATTTTTAGAGGCTATTTATTTACTCATAATAAACTTATTTATTTATATTTTTCAATACAGGAAATCTTACAGTATTATTTTTAAATGGTAGGCCCATTTAGTTAAAATTGTTTGCCTTTCTTTGGTGTGCATTAACAACAGTTTGTATTTTAAATGTTTCTTGTGCATATTATTCTGCCCATGATACCTGCCCAATGCCAATATATTTGTTTATCAACAAAGTCAATGATAATATGCGATGAACTAAAAGGTGACTTTGCCTTCCCAACTTTCTCTAAGTCTGTGCAGTATATAGGTTGACTGTGCTGCTAAAGAGCTGTGTCAGGATCTTGCTACTGATCCCTTGTAAATTCCTGATGGTTCAGTGAGTTTATTCAGTAGGCAGCTGAAATAGGTATTGAAGGCTCTTGCTTCCATCCCCACGGGGACTTAGCTTATCTTAGCCTGAGCGGTGACAGGGGTGCTCTGATTTACTTCTGCGCTCTCTGGGCTGAGAGGAGGAAGTTGACCCTGGTTCCTGCTTAGATTTCGGTTTTGGTTTGTTATTGTCACATGTGCAGTGGTACAGTGAAAAGCTTTGTTTTGCATGCTATTGAATCAGTTTGGATAATATCACATATAAATACTATACATAAATACAATCATTAAACACAAGTAGAATAGGAAGAGCAAAGGGGAAGATACAGAGTGTTGTTCTCAGCTTTGCAGTGCATCAATTCCATAGACCAAGTCCAATGTCTGCAATGGGGTAGAGGTGAATCAGACATAACCATGCCTCTGAATGATTAACAGTAGAGAGAGTTGCTGCTTTACATCGCCAGAGTTCGATCCTGACTACGGGTGCTATCTGTACGGAGTTTGTACGTTCTACTCATGACCTGCGTGAGTGTCTCTGGATGCTCTGGTTTCGTTCCACACTCCAAAGACATACAGGTTTGTAAGTTAATCGGCTTTGGTAAAATTGTAAATTGGCCCTAGTGTGTTTAGGATAGTGTTAGAGTGCGGGGTGATACATGGTCGGCGTGGACTCAGTAGGCCGAAGGGCCTGTTTCCACATTGGACCTCAAAACTGAACTAAAGTTAGCAACAATATTAATAACTTTACTTCTGGGTTTGATAAATGTAAGAAGATCATAAGCAAAAATTAACGTCAATTAAATTAGGGAAAGGTTCTGATAGTTTTAGTCATATGTTTTTGGAAGAAAAGCAGTTTTGTGGAGGATACTGGTGCAGCTTCTCAGCTTGCATTGTGCTTCTGAACACAGCTGTTGCTGAAGACATGAAATATATACGGGTGTTCTTTAATCAGTCATCATCCCTAGAAATCTCCAGTCTTGCACCTTCCTGACAGATGGTTAAATGGTTCCTTGTCGAAAGAACTACTGCAATCACCCTTACAGTTTCATTTATTGTGCCAATCCTCGCCACCACTTTTTTCCAGCCTCAGAACTGTAAAGAACTCGCCTAATTTCAGGTCATTTACTGAAATACTTAACTAAAACACAAAACCAATCTCTGCTCTCAAATGGATGCTGAAACCCAGCCTATAGCTGGCTTGATAGCCGAGAGTGATTTACGGCTGAATGCCCCTGTTCGATTGAGACCGCGTGTGTCAGTGTAGTGGATCAATTTTGTCCTTTTAACTGGGCTTCCTACTGTGTCTCAATATGGACACAGTCAAGGATCAACAGAACTTAACAAAAGGCCTTTGCCAGTGAGTGCCTGAGAGGTTGGACGTGTAAAGAGGAATTGTAACCAGACGTCATGGTTCCCATTTGCTGCTCAAACAGCAAGAATATAAATCAACGCCCATTTGAAGAAGCAGAATTAAATTTAAAAATCAGTCGTTCGTTTCTTGCAATATTGCCCTTAAAATGTTTTCTGTATTACAACTGTGTCATGACCCAACAAACTCTTGATTATCTCTTTGTGACTTTGCAGATCCTATTCCAAAATTATTAACCAATGTGCAGATTACCGCTGCTTGCATGTGCTAATTGTTCTTGTCTTAAGCACCTGCTCCACATTCTATATTCATACTTTTCCGTTTCTGAACATAGATTTCCCTTAACGTTTGAAGAAGGGACACGGAAGAGAAGAATGGGTTTTATGTAGCATCATTTCATAACCGCGGACCACTCCAGGCCGCTTCAAAGCCAATGAATGATAGTTATTGTTGTAACGAAGGCAAGAGCAATTTTAGTTCAGTAGCTCGGACCGATATTATATACACTAGGCCTTGATGACCTGTTTTTAAGGGTTAAGAGTTCAAAGCAGGGCTGACCCACCACTAGAAGTAGCTCTCAATTATCTTCCCCTTTGACCTTCCCCTCCCGACCCTGAACAATCAGTTTTCAGCCAGTGCCCCAGCCCCTACGTTGCCACTGCAAGGAATCTTTTGCTCAGATGAAGGCAAACCTTTCTTCTGTCACCTTCCACTCCTGGCCTAGGTCTGTATTCAGGATCTCACCACACCCCGTCCCCACCTCATACTGTATCCCTTCTTTATTCCACCTCCATCTCACCCTCCAGCTTCTCCTTCTCTTTGCTACTTTTCAGAATGAACTGCCAACGTGGTATCTGCTCAATTTTTATTTTCCATTCCTTTACTACTTTCCACCAAACTTGAAAGACTCGATGTATCAAGACCTAACCCAACAAGAATTGTACCCAAAACACAAGGTGCTTGGGTAACTCAATGGGTCAGGCAGGGTCTGTGGAAGGAATGGGTGGGTGACGTTTCTAGTTTGGACCCTTCTTCTGACTGAGGAAATCTAAAGAATATTTCCAGCTTGAAACACGCCTATCCATGGCCTCCAAATAAACTGCTTGACCCATCAAGTTGTTCCAGCACTGTGTTTTACTAAAGATTCCAGCATCTGTAGTTTCTTGTGCCTCCAGAAGACTTTTACCTCTTGATATGTGAATTGTCAGTATAGTTTAGCTTCAATTTAGTTTAGAGATCATAATCATAATCATCATAATCAGAATAATCATCATACTTTATTAGCCTTGTATGTTTTGCAACATATGAAGAATTTGATTTGCCATACAGTCATACCAATAAAAAGCAACAAACACAAAATACATTTTAACATAAACATCCACCACAGTGACTCCTCCACATTCCTCACAGTGATGGAAGGCGAAAATAAAGTTCTATCTCTTCCTTTCTTTATTCTCCCACGGTTGGGGGTCTCCAGCCTTCTGTTAACGGGATGATCTTGGCTCCCGTAGCTGGCTGTCGAGCACTCCGCATCGGGGCGTTCAAGTTCCCGCATCGGGGGGATCAACGCTGCCCCGCGCTGGGCGATTGGACCTCTGGACGGGGCTAGTCGAACCTCCTGCGCCTTTGGAGCTTCCCGACATCAGTCTCTACCCGAGACTGTGAGCTACTCAATGTTGAAATCTGCATGTCGCAGTTGGAGCATCGATCCCAGACAAGGGAACGCAGACTCCGATGGTAAGTCCACAATGGGGCTCAAAGCCAGTCTCGAGTTTAGTTTCGAGTGGAAACAAGCCCTTCAGCCCACTGACTCCACGCTGACCCTGATCACCCCTACACTAATTATATTCTAGACAAAAATGTTTGAGAAACTCAGCGGGTGAGGTAGCATCTATGGAGCGAAGGAAATAGGTGACGTTTCGGGTCGAAACCCTTCTTCAGAAACGACCCGAAACGTCGCCTATTTCCTTCACTCCATAGATGCTGCCTCACCCACTAAGTTTCTCCAGCATTTTTATCTACCTTTGATTTTCCTGCATCTGCAGTTCCTTCTTAAACAATTATATTCTAGACACTATTTACAGAAGCCAATTAACCTACAAACCTGCAGCCTAAACTAGTAAGATTAAATGAGAACTTAACAGTTTGAAGTTTGATCTGTATTTTATGAGGCGTTACAATGAGGGATTACGTGAAGAGCCCGCTCAGCACGCATGCGCGGCATACTTCAAAGCAGCGGTGTGGAATCACAGATAGACACAGTTATTGAAATAAACATAGTAAAGAAAAGGAGACATCAGTTATCAGTTTGACCCATATTATTGAGGGTGGGAGCGGAGGGCACGTAATCCCTCATCGTAACTCCTCATAAAATACAGATCAAACTTCAAACTGATAAGATCTTACTATTTTAATTCGGAGTCACGTGAGTGACTACGTGAAGATTTTAAAGCTCTGTGATTTCAAACCGTGTAACTGTTATTACTACACTCACTGCCGAAGTCCTTGAGGGAGGAAGTGCTTTATCGTAATCAACCAATGAATCTGTTTGTAGAAAAACACAATGGTATTTTTTAACAATAACAACAAAGAAATTAAATTGCTCCCCTGGGCTTAAATTAAATATTTGCAGACTGTAAAAAACAATCTGCAAATAAAGCAGGTTTTGCCAATGGCTTATTATAAAATTTCTGAACGGTCTTTCCCCCGACCATCCTGCTGTAGCCAGGATGTGGTCTATAGGCACGTCCATTCTTTTGGCCGTCGACGTGGATGCTGCCCTGGTGGAGTGAGATTTGTACATGTTAGTGTTTATCCCAGCAGCTTTTAGCACCTGCTTGAGCCATCTCAAAATGGTTTGGCTCGGCTCGTCGCCTCACCTTAGCCCCCTTTTTTATATCTAGCTAGGCAAAAACTCTTACATGATTTTTATGTTGTTCGCTAAATTCCTTCATAGTCTATTTTCCCCTTTAATTGACCATAAGGTTTTTTATGACTGACCCATAAGGCTTTTCCTCTTCCTTGAATATTTTTGGTTGTGTCTACGTAGGACAGTAGGTGGGTCATGGCATATAACCGTGGTTCTGGTGGGTAAGCCCGGAATTCCACGACTGGATTAGGTGTTCCTGGTCTGCTCTGTTTGATCAGTCCCTGGATAATGACAGAGATCTGGTCTGCAGCTGTGAGCATGCTGTCCAGTCGCAATAGGTGTAGTGACTGGACCCTCTGTGCAGATACAAGTGCCATCAACATGAATGTATTTGAGCATAGATTGTTCCAGGTTGAGGGATCTGGCTGGTGGCCATCCCCTGAGGTATGTCAAGACCACATTGACATCCCATATATGGGTGTACCTTGGTCTAGGGGGTTAGAGTTGTAAATACCCTTCATTAGTTTGACCACCAGCGGGTGGGACCCCCATGGCCTGTTGTCCTGGAGCTTGTTTTAAATAGACATGGCACTTCTAGCTGTGTTGAGGGCTCTGTAGCTGAGTCCTTCATCGTGGTGAAGGTTCACCAGGAATTCCAGTACGTTGATAACTGTAGCGGTTGAGTAGGTGGTCCCTGTATCCAAGCAGTACTTCTCCCATTTTTTGATGCTGGACAAGTGCTGTTTTTTAGTGGATGTTCGGAGGGATGCTGACATGGTGTCGACGGTTTGTTCTGATAATCCCAGTCCCAGAAGTGGTTTATGCAGAATCTGCAACCCAGGAGTTTGATTTTTTTCATGGCACAGGTGGCTTATGCCCGACACTGGGTGTTAATAACCGACTGATGAGGCAGAAGGGAGGAAATGCATAGAAGAAGAATTTCCCCAATCCAGCGCGAACGCATCTACCGCTGCTGCGTCAAGGTCTGGTTCCCAAGCGACATACATAGGTACCCGGTGATTTAGCCTTGATGCAAATAAATCGATATCTGGCGTGCCATATTGCTTGATAACTTTTGCAAATTTTTTGGGGTTTAACATCCATTCGATGTTGTCATTAAATTTACGTGACCTGGTGTCTGCCACTGTATTTAGCTTACCTGGCAGTTGCTGATAGCCAAATATGTCTTTGGACACACCATTGCCAAATTGTGTTGACCAACTTGTCGCATGATAATGATTTTATGCCGCCCATATGGTTAATGTAGGCCACCACCGTAGTATTATCTATTTGTAACCGTACATGCAAGTGATGCATATTTGATGCATATGCTTTTAAACCATAAAAGTCACCCAACATCTCTAGATAATTAATGCCCAGTGTAAGTGGTAATGATGACTCTGGGTTAGTCCATCTACCACCTGTGCTGGATATGGAGTTAGTTGCTCCCCAGCCTTGAGCACTGGCATCTGTTTGGATAACTAACATAGGGTTAGTGATGATAATAGGGCTGAAACTATGCCAAACGTTTTTTGCCCACCACTGTAGTTCTGATATTGCTTCAGTGGGTAACTTCATGACACGATCATAATGACCTGCATGTCGTTTTGGTGCCTGTACCTTTGCTCTTTGTAAGTTTTGATAGTGCAAAGGTCCGAATTGTGTAGCCGGAAATGCTGCTACCATTTTCCCAATTACTCTGCTACTTGTCGAATAGTTGGTCGTTCGTTGACCAATAAATTGTTGCATGATTGTGCCAATTCAACTGTTTTGTCTCTTGGCAATGTTACAGTCACGTAGACTGAATTAATTGTGAAGCCCAAGTAGTCCATGATTGTGGATGGCTTCAACTTAGATTTATCTGGATGTAAGACAATCCCAGGGTTTCGAACAACTGTTTGGTAGCTGATACAGCTGACATAGTCAATTCCATGGTCTTGCCTACTATTAAGATATCATCAAGATATGCCATGACAATATGTTTTTGTCTTCTTAATATTGCCAGAGCTGGTTTTAGTATCTTGGTGAATAATCTTGGGGCTGATGTTAACCCATTGGGTAACACTTTAAACTGCCATCGCTGCCCCATCCTGGTAAATTTCAGGTATCTGCGATGATCCTTGTGAATGGTACTGAATAGTAAGCATCTTTAAGATCAATGCTTGCCATGAAGTATCCTTTGGAAATTAGTTGTTTGGCAGTAACAAACGTTTCCATTTTGAAATGTATATACTTAACAAACAAACCCTTGTACACTAGTATACACCAGTGTACACCAGGCCTCTACCCACAAAGACCAAAATCTCATGTGTTTTTATACATAGATTCTCACTGCCTCTGTCGATGAACCATGAACATTGACTCCTAGAAGACTTCTTCTACACTTTAAAACAAGTGCCCTTAAGCGTATATTGCCTCTTTTCATTCATCCTGCCAAAATACAACACTTCATCATTAAACTGCATCCGCCACCCATTTTTCCCACTCATCCATGTTGTGTACATTCTTTAAAGTCTATGACCATCCTTCTCACACTTTAG
The DNA here is from genome assembly GCF_028641065.1 of Leucoraja erinaceus. Lineage (NCBI taxonomy): Eukaryota > Metazoa > Chordata > Chondrichthyes > Rajiformes > Rajidae > Leucoraja > Leucoraja erinaceus. The sequence goes on along the minus strand of NC_073394.1, from coordinate 26,280,839 downwards.
ACTTTAGACTAGAAATATGGCACGGAAACAGGCCCTTCGGACCACCGAGTCCACACCGACCAGTTATCATCCCGTACACGAGCACTCTCCTACACACTAGGGATAATTTACTATTTTTACCAAAGCCAATTAACCTACAAACCTGTATGTCTTTGGATTGTGGGTGGAAACCAGAGCACCCAGAGAAAACCCACGCGGGCACAAGGAGAACGTACAAACTCAGGACAGACAACTACGTACTCAGGATTGAACCCGGGTCTCTGGTGCTGTAAGGCAGCAACTCTACCGCTGTGCCACTTTACTATGCCTCCAAAGTTTACATCATCTGCAGTTTTAGAAATAGATCCTAATTCTATGCATTAAGAGAAACAGTGGCTCCTGTATTCCAGATCTTCCATGCTTTACAGTGAATAGAATGATAGGATCATGTGCGTTTACCCAAGTAAGCAGGCATGTATCATCAGTAGCTACTCATAAGAAAATGGTTAAACTCCCACAGATCAGTCCTTGCTCACCACATAACAGGGAACCCACAAACTTCTGACTCAGAGACAAGATTGCAACCATTAAACCAAGACTGATGTTAAAGGGAGAATGGGCATCTGAGACCCAACAGCAAGGAATCTGCTGCTCCAACTCCCAGTCATATTCATGTGGAGTAAAGAACCTGCTGTAGTCACTGAGTGAGGGCAGAATGTGATCGATGCCCTGACCTCTCACCCTTCTCGCCCACTGTCACTCACTGCCTTGACTTGCGTTTGGGCAAGCACCCAAAATAGTTGACAAATGAGGAAGTGCTCAGCAGCAGGAGGCAGTGTAATCAAGAATAGCGAGGGGAATGAGTGGAAAAGAAAATGCATTGCTTGGGCTTGGCGGTTAAACCCTGCTTGGTCGAAAAGCTTGACAACAGTTCATAGTCAGGGCTTGCTCATGCATAAATAGCCACTCATGCAAGGGAATCCCCAGAGTGATATCGTCACCCAACTCCCATCCCCACAACATCTGCAATAAATATCTGTACTAGCTTCACAATCAATATTACAGAGAAATTCAATTTCTTGTAGAGCTGCTACCTCACAGCACTAGATACCCAGGTTCTAAATCAGATTGCAGGTGCTGTCTGTGTAGAGTTTGCATGTACTCCCTGTGACTGTGTGGGTTTCCTCCTGGTGCTCCGGTTTTCTTCCACTTCCCAAAGGTTTGTAGATTAATCGGCCTCTGTAAATTGCATGTATGTAGAGAGTAGATGCAAAAGTGTGATAACATTGTCTTTCCGCTGACTGGTTAGCATGCAACAAAAGCTTTTCACTGTACCTCGATACATGTGACAATAAATTAAACTGATGGTCGCGTTGACATCGTGGGCCAAAAGGGCGGTCTCCATGCTGTATTTTGTTTAGTTTAGAGATCCAGCGTGAAAACAGGCCCTTCAGCCCATCGAGTCTGTGCATTCCAGCGACCCCACCGTACTAACACCATCCTACGCACACTAGGGACAATTTACAATTATATCGAGCCAATCAACCTACAAACCTGTACGTCTTTACAGTTTGGGAGGGAACCAGAGTTCCCGGAGAAAACCCACGCAGGTATCGGGGAGAAAGTACAAACTCTGTACAGACAGCACCCGTAGTTAGGATCGAACTCGGGTCTCTGGCGCTGTAAGGCAGCAACTCTACTGCTGTGCCACCGTGCCGCCCTGATGGTCCCCCCTCTTTCAAAAAGTGGGACAAGACAAAAAAATAAGTGGGAAAGCATGAAAAACCAGAAAGCTCATCCCACATAGAGCAATGCAGAGGGCCGTGAGTTGGAACTCTTTCCCCCTAGGGTGTTACGTGACCTGGCAAATAGGCAGATCTGACAGAAGCAGCAAAGCATTGAAATAAGCAGTCCCCTGCCTTCATACAGTGTTCCCGGGACACGGGGGAAAACAGTGTTTGAGGAGTTGGTACCGCCAGCACCAGAGGCCACAGGTCACCAACACATTCCCTTCTCAGAGCGTCAGGAAAACCCTCGGATCTGAGAATCTGACAGATGGCTTTCTCGCTGGTCCTGCCTTCATCCATTTTTTGACAGGATGTGATTTCTCTGCGATATTGAATGGGCACAAAGGACCAAGATTGGTCTCTTTGTTTCGGTGATTGCTGTGTGAATAGCAACAGAGGGGGGAGAATCAGCACTGTGTGTGTGTGTGTGTGTGTGTGTGTGTGAGAGAGAGAGAGAGAGAGAGAGAGAGAGAGAGATGTAAGCTAAAGTGTAAACTGAGCTGCAGACCATGCTTATGGTAACCAATTCTTTTCAGGTCAGCATATTTTAAGCTCATTCTTTGCGGAAGCGAGACACGAGGTATTTCGGGGAAGATGTGTAGGAAGCGCCAATCAGCACGCACACCCTTGTTCATAGCCACACGCCTGAATAGAGAGTCTGGCAACAGGTGGCCCCTAGAACGCCATCTGCCGACACTAAAGGTATGAGAATAGGCAAAGGTATTTCAGCATTCCACACCACAAGGCATATTATGATGAGTTAGACAGCTCATTGCAGGATTCTCCAACAGGGAACGCGGGTAACCATTTCAGCACAGCTTTACATCATTTTCGGAATAGAATCCTATTTGAAATGACTTTAAAAAGATCCTTTATAAATATGTTCATATTTTCATCCATAAAATGCAGAGTCCGGCTCTCCATGTTCTCTCTTTCATCTCCTTCAGTTGGAGCCACGTTTGGGATTGAGGGAGGGGGTATGATGACGAGTCAGGGTTGGCTTTAGACCTCAGACTTTAGAGATTCAGCGCTGAACTAGGCCCTCTGGCTCACGGAGTCCACAGCGACCAGAAATCACCCGTGCACAATGAATTACTCCAGCATCTGCATACTCCTTCAACATATGCTTGATGTTCTAACAGACACAAGATGATGGTTTACTTACGCCTGCCACAGATGCTTTGCTGATCACTACCCCTGTGCCATAGTTGGTGAAGTGGCACCAATACTGTGACAAGATCAAGTAGGAATCTTACCCACTAATGGGTAATACCCAAATCTGACTCGAGCTAAATAACATTTTTGGGTTTCCCAACTATGTGATGGTCTCCCTATTGTGATAAAATTCCCTATTTTACTGGCAGCAGCCTATGTAGTTTTGTTTAGTTTAGTTAAACAAGATACAATGCAGAAACAGGCCCAAAGTCTTCTCTGACCAACGATCCCCGCACACTAACACTATCCTACACACACTCGGGGCAATTTACAATATTATCAAGCTAATTAAAGTACAAACCTGTACATCCTTGGAGTGTGAGAGGAAACCAGAGCACCAGGAGAAAACCCGCGTTGTTCTCAGGAAGTACAAACTCCATGCAGGCAGCACTTGTAGTCTGGATTGAACCTGGGTCTCTGGCACTGTAAGGCAGCAACTCTACTGCTGCGCCACCGTGCCACAGAGTGTGAAATGCCTAAAGGTCATGACTATGTAAGTATTGTCTGTGTATTTTGGATCATGCGGGAGCCTGCGATTGAAGTGTATGTATAAACAGTGTGCATGGTGTGTGAATGTGTGTAGGTGCCTGCGTGGGTGTGAACAAATGCACATATGTATGCGTGTGTTTTCTTAGGTAGACTCTAACACTCGAGAAAGACTTGCCTGCATTTTATTTGCTTACACATCCATATGGCAAACACACACACACACACACAGGTAGACACAACAGAGGCACATACTCTACACTACGGCACCACACTGCACAATCTTGGCTTCAGGAGACAGAGATAAGAAACTGTAGATGATTAAATCTTGAGCCAAAACACAAAGAGCTGGAAAATCAGGCAGCATCGGTGGAGGGAAATGGACAGACGACATTTTGGGTAGGAACCCTTCTTCAGACAGGCAGAAGGGTCCCGACCCAAAATGTCATCAACCTTCCCTCCACAGATGATGCTGGCTGATCCGTTGAGTTCCTCCAGCACTTTGTGCTTATTGCTTGTGATCTGATCTTGAGCTCTGCCTGGCCGTGAAGCTAAAGCCACAACTGGCTGGTGCCAATCCAAACACAAACTTAGATACCCAACCTGACCCATCTGTGCGTGTGAGTGTGTGCAAGCGTGCATGTGTGTGCCGTGTGCGTGTGTGAGCATGTGTGTGAGTCCATGCACACCAAACATTTTGCAAGTCTGACAAATCGCTTTAAGCTAGAAAAGTAACCCTGGCTTTGCTGAGCTACTGGAAAGACAGGTTTGGAGAGCTGCTGCCCATAGCCACAAGACATGGGTATATCACTCAGGAAAAGCAGACAAAATAATTGCGTGACTCACTTTCCAGTGCAGAACACTCAAGCTTTTACCAAACACTTTCAAACTTACACATCTAATGATGTTAGAAGCACATGCACACACCACAATTCAACCTTTTCAAGGTAATCAGGACAACTCAGTGAGTACTATTCATGAAAACAGCAATGAAATAAATTAATCAGTTTTCATTGTAGGATTGGCTGGATGTAGCATATTGATAGCATATGCTCGGATTATTCCTCTACTATGATTCAACCTGATGGTTGTTGCTAAGGTACAAAATAAACTTTATGTACATTCCTTGTTCATTTGAAAGGGCGTGCCAGGAGCACTATCGGGTGCATCAAGGGCCAGGTACAAAGGGATTGATTTTTTTTTTAATCTGCATGGACTATCTGGCAGACAGACAAAGTCCCTTGAAGGAGTATTGGAAAAGTCATTAACTGTCCAATTTTTGCAAACCTTTAGTGACCTTTTCCTTAACAGATGACCCTCTGGATATCAAGAAAAAAATCAAGTTAATTTGAACAGGTTAACTTTGGATCTGATGAAGGTTTCTGACCAGAAACGTCACCCATCCTTTTTCTCCAGAGATGCTGCCTGACCCGTTGAGTTACTCCAGCACTTTGTGTCTATCTTCAGTTGTAAACCAGCATCTGCAGTTGCTTCCTACACAGGTTAATTTGAACTTGTTTTCTCATAAGTCAGCACCCGACCTCTGTCTGCAACCACACTGACTCACTCCAACTCAAAACTATCTTGATACGCAGTTCCACATTCTCATTCACCACACAAAACATGGAGGGCTTTGTGCACCTTAAATCGCACTTGTTTTCCCTCTATCACAGTTTTGGTGTGGGATCTGCAACCTAAATAGTTGACTGTATTTTATTTTCCTCCGATGGTGCCTGACCCATTCAGTGTTTTACCACCATTTTCTGTTTTTATTCCAAGACTTCCTGTGCACCGCCTCGGGATTCTCTGGTTGAATACAACTCTGGACCATAAGCTTCCTCTTAACTTAGTTTGGAATCTCAGGAAACAGGAACCCATTTACTCAGCAACATTTCCCCATGTTTCTGTCTGGTCTGAATGAGGGTAGGTACAGCTGCCTTCTAAGTAGGATTCAGTGCCAGCCATCGGGAACCCAGTGTACTGTCTCACTTTTGTTGGACAGTCCTTGACCATATCCAGGATTCTAACAAAACCTGGGAAGGTCATGGTGTAATGGAACCATGCAGCACGGATGCAGCTCCTTCAACCCACTGACTACCGAGCAACTATTTACAAGAATCATGAGCTGCTCCAACAGTAGTGTGGTTTCACACTGGAGTTCGAAGACTAACAATCCAACTTAAAACAGCCTTGTGAGGATCAGCATCCAGTGTCCTTACAGATCTAGGGCCCGATGATAAAAAACATTGGCACAACTGGTAGAGCCACTGCCTCACAGCGCCAGAGATCTGGGTTCAATCCTGACCTCGGGCGTTGCCTTTGTAGAGTTTGCATGTTCTCCCTGTGATCGTGTGTGTTTCCCTCAGGTGCCCCGGTTTACTTCCACACCCAAAAGATGTGCAGGCTTTGCAGGTTAATTGGCCTGTTTCGACGAATGCAATCAACCTGGCATGCACAATCAAGCAAGCTCAAATAGAACAAGTTGTCCTACAACTTTAGGCAGTGCACGCCATACGCAAGAAGAAGAAGAAGTATATGTCCCCTAGTTTGCAGGGAGTGGATGCAAAAGTGAGATTATATAAAACTAGCATGAACAGGGTGATCGATGGTTGGTGCCGACAGGCTTGATTGCATACTGTATCTTTC